>NC_066628.1:7725551-7772430 GCF_025201925.1 Gopherus flavomarginatus | reverse complement strand
GACCAGGGGTGGGACAACATGGAGTGGGGAGGGGCTAGCCTCCTCAGCCAGGAGCTTAGAGGAACGCGCAGGATGGACCTATGGCTGGATGTGGCCCACAGGCCGTAGTTTGCCCACCCTGAGTTAGACTGTAAATGGCTCAGGCAGGGATTGTCCCTCACTGGGTTTTCTACGGGGCACTCCACAATTGAGGTCAGATTTCATCTGGGGGCTGTAGGGGCTGCTGGGATGCCAATAACGATAATAAACACTGTGATCCAATCAGTAATAACAGCCACAGCTTGTAACTCCCCCTTCTCCAGTCTGAAGGCAGCACTCCCATAGACCTGGCCTGCAACTCTTGTGAATCAAACCTCACTGGTCATTTAATAACTTCCCGTCTGCAGAGAGTTCCCTTAGTTACTGGTGGGAACTGGTTTTGAAAATGATTCAGCTGCTCAGAGAAAACTTTCCCACCATCAGAAAATTTTTAAATAATTCTGTTGCCTTTCTTGCAAGGCTGGAGTATCATTTATTGTACAGCCTTTTTTCATGCAATGAAGGCTACACACATAGGAGTGACACAGTTACACCTGTCTCAGGAAACTTGTGATGCCATTACCTGTAATACAAATCCAAAGTTATTATTCATTACACTGGACAGCAAATCTGTACCTTGTACTCCTGGGCGGCTTCCTGGATGGGAACCACCCTGTGAGTGCGGTGAGCCGCGAGATCTGTCGCACCCCACACAGATGGGGCTTTGATCCTCTTCACAGAACAGTTTCAGAGCCTCCTGGTGTTTCCCACACATCCCGTCCCCTCCTCTTCCCTTTGCTGCCTGTAAACTCAGTCGCTTGGTGATTTCTTCACCATGTTTGCCAGCTGCCTGTTGGGCCCTGAGGTTTCTCTGTTGCACAGTTTCTCTGCACTGAGGGCAGGAGGTTGGCTGTATCGGATCCCTCCCAGCACTGGCTGATGCAGGCTCGGCAGAAATTGTGCCCACACTCCAGGACTGACAGGTTCTGTGAAATACTCCAGACAGACGGGACATGTCGCTTCCTTCTGGAGACTTTCCACGGGGGCTCTCTGCAGCCATGGCTCCCTCTGGGCAATTCGTAACAGGCTTTGTTTCAAATTCCTGAGTTCACACTATGCCCCACCTGCAGCAGCAAGCGGGTGTTTCCCCTTCTTGGAACTGACTCCTGCTCTTTGTTCAGTTGGAAGGGACCTACCTGTAAGATTACAGTCCTGGAGGTTGTGTTGAAAAATTTACCAGTAGGGCTCTGGTCTGGCAATCAGCCCCTGTGCTGGTGGGGAGGGTCACTTGGGCTTCACATGGACGTCAGCTCTCCCTGTGAGGATGAGCCAGCAGGAGCAGGGTCTGTGTGTCCGAGGAGCGATAGACTCCTTGGAATTCTTTTTTTTTTTATAATATATAAGTTTGACAGATAAGGCTCATTTTAAGCAATTTTTATATTTATTGTAAATTTTCACAGTTGCACAAAAATCTGGGTTTCAGCATTTCATTCCAATTGTTACCAATTTAAATTTTCAGAGCTGTGGGAAATTATGTGGGGGATCAGACAATATTTTGGTCAGACAATAACTAATGACACTGGACACTGAGATTCAAAAAGTTGAAGCTTTAGAAGTGTTAAAATTATCTGTGGGCAGCTAAATCTCCTCCTTCCCACAGGGCAATAACCCAATTCCTCCCCCCACCACCACACGGACCGAGGCTGAAAGTCCATCTGATGGCAGCTCAGGGGCCTGTGGAATGTGCTGGGATCTCAGCCTGGGCCCTAGTGGGGCAGGTGACCCTGTAACACGACCACACTCAGCAAGGCCTGCGCTCATTTTCTCCCTGTTTGTCAGTCCCAGCAGAGAGGGCCAGGGACTGAGACCAATCTCCTCCCCACCAGGTATGGGCTGGGGACCAATGGCAAGGGCAGCGGGTGTGAGGGGAGCTGGCACTAGGGGTCCTGAACTGCACAGGGTGTGGGACAAACAGAGAGCTCTAGGGGTCCCTGGTTCAGTGCTGGGTGCACTGGCCAAGACAGCAGCCATTACACCTGTTCTGAGCCTGGCAGCTCCTGCTTCTGTTTCCCTGAATAGTCCCTCCAGCTCTCCGGGACTCTTGGCTCTCTGCAGATGGCAGCGGGTGTGAGGGGAGCTAGCGCTGGGGGCTCCTGCGCTGTACAGGGATGGGCTAACCAGAGACTCTCCTGTCCCAAGGCTCTCAGGCCACTTGTCCAGCCTGGCTGCAGGAGGGGGATCTGGGGACAGACAGAGGGGGCCTGGGAGAGTCTGGGGGGGCAGCCACCTGGGAGCAGACATGGAAATCCAGCGGTGGTGAGAAAGGCAAAGGGACAGGTTCTCAGGGCTGTGTCCCTTAGATATTTTACAGCTCATGTCAGTGAAGATGCTGATTGGGTGGTCACTGGGGGTTGAACAATCAAAATTATTATTCAAAGTACAATGGATCTTAGTAATTGGTGTCAAACAATGACTGAGAATCCGTCACCAGCCACTTCCCCAGAGATGCCGATAACCTGACTGTTAATAAACTTCTTTCGCCAGCATAGACCCCAAAGCACAAGAAGATCCCACGACCTGGTCTGGTGCCTCTTGAAAGCAGAGGAAAGATTCCCAATCACATAAAAGGCTTTTGGATCAATCCCTGAGTGACTTGGTCAGTCACCCTGAGTGCCATTCACTGCACCCCCAAAACTGGGTTCTCTGCACATGCAGTGCAGGGGGGTTGGGGAGGTGAAATCCACCCCCATTCTGGGGCCCGGGACATAGGGCCCCAGCACAGCACAGCCTGTGCACCCTAAAGTCAACCCCTCCCCCCAGCCTGTGCAGGGGGGGCCACAGAGAGGGGCTGGCACTGGGAAGAAGCTGGCACCGCTGGCAGGGGCTGTTCGTCATGGGGAGGAGCTGATCAGCTGCCCTGCCTGAAGCACAACCACTGCCTGTAACACCCCACACGTGCCCAAGGCTTGCAGTGGCCTCCTGCCCCCAAACTGTGCCCATGTTAAAAAATGGGCAGGCCTCAGTGGCCTTACCACCCTGGCCCCTGGTCTTCCCTGTTGCAGTGTGCCTGGATCTCCTCACTGCTAAATGGGCTAGTTTTAGGGCTTTGTGTCCTGGCCACTGTCGCTTTGGTTGGTAACTTTAGCTACAATCCCATGGAGATGTTTGCACTGGAATTTTCTCATAATTTAAAGACAACCTTCTCCTAAAATCTCACCCTGTCTGAATGGTCCTAGGGATTTCCCCCTTTTCTCTCCAGTTCAGACAGCAGGTGTCTGGAAGAGGAAAGGAGAAGAGAGGTGAGATTAAGGCTTTCATAATTAGAACAGCGTCCCCAGTCTGAACTCCTAGAGCTGTGTTTTAATTATGGCAGCGAAATAGACAGAGACACACTCGGGTATTTAATATAAAAGGTCTGAAACCATCTCTTTTGTCTCTCACTCAGGCATCTCCCAGCAATGGAACCAACATCCATGAAGCCTCACAAGCTTCCCAGGACAGACAATCTGTAAGTGAGATTTACTTTTCCCTCATCATCCCCCTCCCAACCCTCAGACTCCAGTTGGTTTGTCTCATTCACTTACTTCCTTTTGTCATAACCTAGATCCAGATCATGCAAAGACTTTTGCATAAAAGTAACTTTATCTACTTGGGTCCCTTTGACACTAACGGGATGTTCAGAGCGCCCTGGAGCGCTGGCTGCAGCCCCCCTGCACCACTGGGATTCTCCTTCCTGGAGACATTGGAGCTGCTTCTCCTCCAGCAGCTAGTCCAATCCGTCCTCTTGCTGCTGCAGCCTCACTGCTATTGGTAGTGTGTTCGCTCCAGCAGTATCAGCATGTTTACATGCACCCCATCTGGGAATCACACCTCCCAGGTGCTGTGTAGAGGTGCCTTCAACCAAACCAGGACATTCTCAATGTAAGTAGGGTCTGAATGAGCTCTCTCCTGACACTTACTGATGAGCTGGGGAAACGGACTTCAGGAGCTGCCCGTGTTTGCATGGACACACCCACCCTGCCTCCGCGCTCAGCATAATGGGGCTGCTTTGCCCAAATGATTCCTTTTGGCTGGTATTGGATCACAAGTCAGTTTGTTATTGGGGGCAGAGGTACTAAAGTGTTGTTATCATTGTTGTGTGAATCAAGGGCAGCAGAACTGTGCTTGAAATACCCTGAGTGAGGGGCTCCCCCTCAACTCAACTGCCCTTGCTGGGCGGGAGATGTTGGTGCCAAAGACTAGTGGAGGTGTGAGAGGGTGGTGAGATATTTGTACTAGATGTTATAAGCCTTGGCTGCAATCTAATTTTTTCTGGGTCCACTATGTAATCATAGAGTTGATTAAGATTCAATGGGGAGTTTTGTTGCATACCAACAGATCTGCAATCACTGATTGTCAGGTCTAATCATTAGATCTTTGTTGGGAGAGCTTCTCTGATACCATAGACTGCCCTGTCTGTGCTACCAGTGAGGCTCCCCAACTAGCATCTGAAATCATTGAGCCCTGTGCTAAGTGGTATGACTTGAAGATGTCCCAGAGAGTGTGGGGTGGCGAGCCAATAACTGGCTGAGCAGCTGGTGCGGTGGTAAGTAGAGCTGTGAGTGGCTGGCAAGGCAGCCGGTGCCAGAGCAAATGAGTGGACAGTGGAGCAAGCAAGATGCAAGCAGTGGTTGACGACATCCCCCAGCAAAGGATTTTCCACTATAAAGGGTCTGAGTCTAAGAAGAGGGGGAAAAGGCCTCTGGCCACCTCCCCTCCCTCATCTCTACTTACAGTTGCAAGATCACTTGAAAGACAATAGGAGCCTCCTTGAACTGAGGGGGAGTGGTCCTAGCTGGAAGGCTTCCTAGTGAGCAGGGACTGCTGAAACCTTTTGTGTGAGAGAAATCCTTTTGCTTGTAAGGATATGTCTACATGCCAAGCCAAAGTCTACATATATTAGGTTGACTTACAGCCACCACAGCAATTTCTGCAGTAGCTGATGTCCACACTACCCTCCTTGGGTCAGTGGGGCGTGTCCTCACCAGGAGCCCTTCCACCAACCTAAGAGGGGCCTCCTAGGAGTCTGACTGCCCCACAAGCTCTGGGTGGGCTTCACCCCTCTCCACTTCCCATTCCCTGCAAAGAGCAGGGTGAGCCACCTGGGGATTCTCGTCCCCCCCAGCATTCCCCTCCCAGTTTGACACCAGATCATTGAAAGCTACCCTGAGTACAGTCTTTCAACCAGTTGTGCACCCACCTTATAGTAATTTCCTCTAGATGAATGAATTCTTCCCTACTGGTCAGAACTGAGTCTAATCCGGCTGCCCCCAGTTACTTCCCTTTCCCCCCCCCCCTCCACATCAGAAAGCAGAAGTTTGTCCCCGATGTGTTCCAGTACTTACTGCACATTGGGTGCTGCTAGGGTGGCCAAGCGCCTAGTTTTCGACCAGAAAGTCCAGTAAAAAAAGGAGACCTAACAGTTTGCGGTCGGATCTACTGACTGGACACCCAAAGTCTAGTTACTGTGGGTGGGGGGCTCTGGGTCATCACTCACACCAGACCCTACTCAACCGGGGCTGTCTCCTAGAAACAGAAGATTAGAAAGCAGAAACTACTTCTCCAAAGCTCAGAGAAAGCAGGCAGACAGAAAACAAAGACCTCAGACACAAAATTCCCTCCACCCAAAGTTGAAAAAATCCGGTTTCCTGATTGGTCCTCTGGTCAGGTGCTTCAGGTGAAAGAGACATTAACCCTTAGCTATCTGTTTATGACACGCCCCCCAAATTGCAGACAGTGGGGAAGCTCACTGGCGGCGATTTCCTTCTAGAACTTTAAAATAAACAGATTACTACAACACATGCACCTTTACATATACTACTAAGTATATAACTAACAGACTTCTACATTTTAAGAACACTTTTTAACTACTGAATTCTGGGAAACTCTCACGGGAGAGTGCATCAGCAACTTTGTTAGAAGCTCCTGTGATGTGTTGAATTTCAAAATCAAAATCTTGGAGAGCTAAACTCCAACGAAGAAGTTTCTTGTTGTTCCCCTTGGCAGTATGAAGCCACTTTAGTGCAGCATGGTCAGTTTGTAGTTGGAACCGCCGTCCCCAAACATATGGGCATAGCTTTTCCAGGGCGTACACAATGGCATAGCATTCCTTTTCACTGACTGACCAGTGACTTTCCCTCTCAGACAGTTTCTTGCTGAGAAACACGACAGGATGGAAGTTGTGATCTGTTGCTTCCTGCATGAGCACTGCTCCTATACCACGCTCAGATGCATCCGTGGTTACTAGGAATGGCTTGTCAAAGTCCGGGGCCCTGAGTACAGGGTCAGACATGAGCGTTGCCTTAAGTTGGGTAAAGGCCTCTTGACACTCATCAGTCCACTTAACTGCATTTGGCTGGGTCTTCTTGGTCAGGTTGGTCAGTGGGGCAGCGATTTGGCTGTAGTGTGGTACAAATCGCCTGTAGTATCCGGCCAAGCCTAAGAAGGATTGGACCTGTTTCTTTGACCTTGGGACAGGCCACTTTTGGATAGCATCCACCTTGGCCTGTAGGGGGTTTATGGTTCCTCGACCCACCTGGTGCTCCAGGTAAGTCACTCTGTTTTGGCCTATTTGACACTTTTTGGCCTTAACAGTTAGTCCGGCCTGCCTGATGCGCTCAAAGACCTTTTCCAGGTGTATTAGGTGTTCGGGCCAGGAGTCTGAAAAAATGGCCACATCATCGAGGTAGGCAACTGCAAATTCTCCCAGTCCTGCTAGTAGACCATCTACCAGCCTCTGGAAGGTGGCGGGTGCATTTCGAAGGCCGAAAGGAAGGACATTGAATTCATACACCCCCGCATGGGTGACGAATGCTGACCTCACCTTGGCAGGTTCATCTAGCGGTACTTGCCAGTACCCCTTGGTTAAGTCTATTGTAGAGATGAACTGGGCACGTCCCAACTTCTCCAATAGCTCATCGGTGCGTGGCATTGGATAGTTGTCCGGACGAGTTACCGCATTAGCTTACGGTAGTCCACGCAAAAGCGTATTTCCCCATCTGGTTTGGGTACCAGAACCACTGGAGATGCCCATGCACTGGTAGATGAGCGGATTATACCCATCTGTAGCATGTTCTGGATCTCCCGTTCTATAGCAGCTTGGGCATGAGGAGACACCGGGTAGGGTGGGGTTCTGATTGGGTGAGCATTACCTGTATCAATGGAGTGGTATGCCCGTTCAGTCCGTCCCGGGGTGGCTGAGAACAATGGGGCGAAGCTAGTGCACAGCTCCTTGATTTGTCGCCGCTGCAGACATTCCAGGGTGGTTGAGAGGTCCACCTCTTCCACGCCACCGTATTTTTTTCCGTCGTAGTAGACACCGTCAGGCCACTCAGCATCATCTCCCTGGACTGTAAACTGACAAACTTGTAAATCTCTGGAATAGAAAGGCTTGAGAGAATTAACATGGTACACTTTAGGCTTTAGTGAGGAATTGGGAAATGCTATGAGGTAGTTTACAGTTCCCAGGCGCTCTTGGACCGTGAATGGCCCTTCCCATGATGCTTCCATCTTATGGGCCTGTTGCGCCTTCAAGACCATAACCTGGTCTCCTACCTTGAAGGAACATTGTCTGGCATGTCTGTCATACCAGGCCTTTTGCTCTTCCTGAGCATCCTTTAGGTTCTCTCTAGCAAGGGCTAAAGAGTGTTGGAGGGTGCTTTGTAGGTTGCTTACAAAGTCCAGAATGTTAGTTCCTGGAGAAGGCGTAAACCCCTCCCATTGCTGCTTCACCAGCTGTAATGGTCCCTTAACCTCGTGACCATACACAAGTTCAAATGGTGAAAACCCTAAACTGGGATGTGGTACAGCCCTGTAGGCAAACAGCAACTGCTGCAACACTAGGTCCCAATTATTGGAGAATTCGTTGATGAATTTTCATATCATGGTCCCCAAAGTTCCATTGAACCTTTCCACCAGGCCATTGGTTTGATGGTGGTACGGGGTGGCAACCAAGTGATTCACCCCATGAGTTTCCCACAGTTTTTCCATGGTCCCTGCCAAGAAATTAGACCCTGAATCTGTAAGGATGTCGGAGGGCCAACCTACCCTGGCAAAGATGTCTGTTAGGGCCAGGCACACAGTGTTAGCCCTGGTGTTGCCTAGAGCTACTGCTTCCGGCCATCGGGTAGCAAAGTCCACTAAAGTCAGTACGTACTGCTTTCCTCTGGGTGTCTTTTTGGGAAAGGACCCAGAATATCCACAGCTACTCGCTGAAATGGGACCTCAATTATGGGGAGTGGCTGGAGAGGGGCCTTGACCTGGTCTTGAGGCTTTCCCACTCTTTGGCATACCTCACAAGACCGGACATACTTGGCAACATCCTTGCCCATCCCCTCCCAGTGGAAGGACTTCCCCAACCTGTCTTTGGTTCTGTTCACCCCAGCATGGCCACTGGGATGATCATGGGCTAAGCTTAAGAGCTTCCCCCGGTACTTAGTTGGAGCCACCAACTGTTTTTGCGGCTGCCATTCTTCCCGGTGTCCACCAGAAAGAATTTCCTTGTATAAAGTCCTTGGTCTATAACAAACCGGGATTGATTAGAAGAGCTGAGAGGCGGTGGGGTGCTCCATGCCGCCGCCCACGCTTTCTGAAGGCTGTCATCTGCTTCCTGCTCAGTCTGGAACTGTTCCCTTGAGGCTGGAGTCACCAGTTCTTCCTCAGACTGTGGACTTGGGCTTGGTCCCTCTGGAAGCGATGTAGGTGATGGGGTTGTTTCCGTTGCTGGTGAACCGCTCTCCGCTGGTGCACCTGAGGGTATTTCAGGCTCTGGCTGAGCCTTTTGGGTATGGCTGTCTGTTGCTTCTGCCAGTTGTGGCTCGCTGGCGCCCTCTGGCGTTGAGTTTGAAGATGGGGTTGCAATTGCTGGTGCTGGTTGCTGTTCCAGTTCCGGGTCTGGGACTGGAGGTGCTGTGGCTGTTTCAGTGGTTGGCATGGAATCTGGATCCACTACTTCTGTCTGGGTCTCTGGTAACACAGACGGGGCCTCTGTGGACAGCTCAGGAACAGGAATAGGTCTGGAAGCTTGCCTGGTTTGGCTACGTGTAACCATTCCCACTCTCTTGGCCCGCCTCACCTGGTTGGCCAAGTCTTCCCCCAGTAGCATGGGGATAGGATAATTGTCATAGACTGCAAAAGTCCACATTCCTGACCAGCCTTTGTACTGGACAGGCAGTTGAGCTGTAGGCAAGTCTACAGCTTGTGACATGAAGGGGTAAATTGTAACTTTGGCCTTTGGGTTGATGAATTTGGGGTCAACGAAGGATTGGTGGATAGCTGACACTTGTGCTCCCGTGTCTCTCCACGCAGTAACCTTCTTTCCGCCCACTCTCAAATTTTCCCTTCGCTCCAAGGGTATTTGAGAGGCATCTGGGCCTGGGGATCTTTGGTGTGATGGTGGTGTAATGAATTGCACTCGCATGGTGTTCTTTGGACAGTTGGCCTTGATACGTCCCAGTTCATTACACTTAAAGCATCTTCCATCTGATGGGTCACTGGGCCGAGGTGAGTTACTGGAGACTGGTGAGGTGGAAGAGTAGGGCGTCTGTGGCTTTACTTGGGTTGTATGTGGGGTCTTTGACTGTCCTTGGTTGTAGGGTTTATGGTCGGTGTGCCCCCTGGGGTATTCGTTCCCCTTGACAGTAGCTTTCTTGCTTTCTGCCACTTCCATCCATTTGGCTCCAATCTCCCCCCGCCTCAGCGAGACCTTTGGGTTTTCCATCTTGTATGTACCGTTTGATGTCTTCAGGAACACCATCCAAGAACTGCTCCATTTGTATGAGGAGGTGCAGTTCTTCCAAGGTTTTAACATTATGTCCTGATATCCAGGCCTCATAGTTTTTTGCAACGTAGTAGGCGTGTTTGGGAAATGACACATCTGGTTTCCACTTTTGGGTTCTGAAGCGCCGACGGGCATGATCTGGGGTTATCCTCATTCTGTATCTGGCCTTGGTTTGAAAAAGTTTATAGTCATTCATTTGCTGCTTAGGCATTTCAGCTGCCACCTCTGCTAAAGGTCCACTGAGCTGTGACCTTAATTCTACCATGTACTGGTCTTCGGGGATGCTGTACCCAAGACAGGCTCTTTCAAAATTTTCCAAGAAGGCCTCGGTGTCATCCCCTGCCTTGTAGGTGGGAAATTTCCTGTGCTGTGGAGCAATAATTGGCGCCGGGTTGTTAGGGTTGGCTGGCACATGCAGCCCAGCTTTTGCCAAGTCCAGTTCATGTTTTCTCTGTTTTTCCTTCTCTTCATTTTCTTTTTGTTGTTTTTCCATGTCTCGGCGGTGGGCCAACTCTTCTTCTGCTTGTTTCCTTCGGTGGGCCACCTCTTCTTCTTCTAGTTTTCTTTTGTGTGCTGCCTCTTTGGCTGCCTGTTCTCTTTGGTAGGCTGCCAGTTTGATGCTTTCTTCCTTTTCTTTCAGCTCCATCTCTTTTTGTTTTATTTCTAGTTCCTGTTTGTGTTTTTCCATCTCTCGCCTGTGTTCAGCTTCTTTGATTTGTTCTTCGGCCTCAATTTTTGCCTTAGAAGTCATGGTTCCTGTTTTCTTGTGTTGGGGTGCCCTCCGGTGTTTATCTTCTGAACTGCAGGTTCTCTGTTGCCTCCTGAAGTCTGCCTAGCAACAGTGCCTTTAGCTAATCTTCAATGTTAAGTAAACCTGAAAAACCACTTTATTTGCATGTATATAGTGCTGGTAATGACTCTCAATGGGAGAGCTATTGCATGACAAAAGACCTGTAACAGCTCCTTAATGGCTTCTTGCTTAATATGCAAGCCACAAACTGCCAGAGAGAGCAGAAAAAAATTCTCTCTGGTTTCTTTTTAAAACCAAACTCTCTCTGCTAAAAAGTCCCTAGCAGAGAAAAGAAAAATATAATATTCCTACTGGCTTCTGGATTCTATCCCACCACTGCACACCATGTCAAACCTTAGTCCCAGATTTTGGACCTTAGCGTCCAAAAATATGGGGGTTAGCATGAAAACCTCCAAGCTTAGTTACCAGCTTGGACCTGGTACTTGCTGCCACCACCCAAAAAATTAGAGTGTTTTGGAGCACCCTGGTCCCCCCTGAAAAACCTTCCCTGGGGACCCCAAGACCCAAATCCCTTGAGTCTCACAACAAAGGCAAATAATCCTTTTTCCCTTCCCCCCTCCAGGTGCTCCTGGAGAGATACACAGACACAAGCTCTGTGAATCCAAACAGAGTGACTCCCCCTCTCCGTTCCCAGTCCTGGAAACAAAAGCACTTTCCTCTTCACCCAGAGGGAATGCAAAATCAGGCTAGCAAATCCAACACACACAGATCTCCCCCTGATTTCTTCCTCCCACCAATTCCCTGGTGAGTACAGACTCAATTTCCCGGAAATTTCCCAGAAAAGAAAACTCAAACAGGTCTTAAAAGAAAGCTTTATATAAAAAAGAAAGAAAAATACATACAAATGGTCTCTCTGTATTAAGGTGACAAAATACAGGGTTAATTGCTTAAAAGAAATATGAATAAACAGCCTTATTCAAAAAGAATACAAATCAAAGCACTCCAGCACTTATATTCATGCAAATACCAAAGAAAAGAAACCATATAACTTACTATCTTATCTCTTTGTCCTTACACTTAGAAACAGAAGATTAGAAAGCAGAAACTACTTCTCCAAAGCTCAGAGAAAGCAGGCAGACAGAAAACAAAGACCTCAGACACAAAATTCCCTCCACCCAAAGTTGAAAAAATCCGGTTTCCTGATTGGTCCTCTGGTCAGGTGCTTCAGGTAAAAGAGACATTTACCCTTAGCTATCTATTTATGACACCCCCCCCCCACATCAGAAAGCAGAAGTTGTCCCCGATGTGTTCCCAGTACTTACTGCACATTGGGTGCTGCTAGGGTGGCCAAGCGCCCAGTTTTCGACCAGAAAGTCCAGTAAAAAAAGGAGACCTAACAGTTTGCGGTCGGATCTACTGACTGGACACCCAAAGTCTAGTTACTGTGGGTGGGGGGCTCTGGGTCATCACTCACACCAGACCCTACTCAACCGGGGCTGTCTCCTACCTGCATTGAGCAGCTGCATTGAGCAGCTGCAACTCCCAGCCCTGGCTCCATAGGCAAGTCCCTCCTGACCTAGGCAGGGAGGGGGAGAAGAGGAGTTGATGGGGGAGGGCAGAACCTTGGAAGGAAAACTGATGGGGGAAGAGGCAGAGTTGGGGCAGGGCCTCGGGGGTAAGAGGTGGGGCAGAGGTGGGACCTCAGGGGAAAGAGGTGGGGCAGGGGACATTCCACACTCCTGCTGGAGTGTCCGGTTTTTAAATATTGCCAAGTTGGCAATCGAAGTAGCTAGCTGAGAGGCTGGGAAAAATAAGAACAAACATACAAATATCATTTTTCACAGCAGCAGACTTAACTAGCGAGCAATAAAGAAATTATGATTTTGATGTGTCTCTGGGTAAGGGAACTGTTGGCCCCCCACTGAAACTTAGTGGGACAGAGGGTTGGTTGGCCCTCCCTTAGCACCAAAAGAAAGGGGAAGGGTGAATGGGAAATCAAGATCCTGAGTCTGACAGTGGGAAGGGGTCAGCACTCCAGGTCAGCCTGATTGATAGGGCAGGCAGGTCAATGAGGGAGTCAGGAGCCTGGGGTCCCATCCATTGTGTGAGCTGGAGCTGGCAGGGCCAGAGCAGGGCAGGAGCTGCTAAGGAGAGAGCAGAGCTGGGCTGGGAGCAGAGTACCCCCAGCCAGAGCCAGAGAGGTGCAGCCCAGGGAGCTGAGCTGGAGAAAGAGCAGCAGCAGTGCTGAGGCAGAGGGGAACTGGGGCTGGATCAGTCGAGAGCTGAGTGCTGTGAGCAGCTGGGGAGAGCAAGGGGGGACCCCGGGCAGTGGGCTTGCAGGCTGGACTGAGAGGCAGATCCTAACCATGACCAGGGTCGATGCTGGGAAGAAGGGTCCTGTCACCTAGCACATAAGGGCACAGGGGCGGCTCTAGGCATTTTGCCACCCCAAGCACGGCAGGCAGGCTGCCTTCGGTGGCACGCCTGTGGGAGGTCCGCCGAAGCCGCGGGACCAGCAGACCCTCCACAGGTAAACCGCCGAAGGCAGCCTGTCTGCGGCCCTCGCAGCGACTGGAAGAGCGCCCCCAGTGGCTTGCTGCCCCAAGCACGCGCTTGTCATGCTGGTGCCTGGAGCCACCCCTGTAAGGGCATCTGGCTACTGCCAGAGCAACTGTCCAATCTGCCGCATCCCTGCAGCACAGCCAGGGCCTGGGCAGGAGACCTGGGATGTGCAAGAAACAGACTGTGGACTGCCCTGACATTCCAGAGACACTGGTTGTGGTTCATCCCACAGAGCGAGGTGACATGTTTTCCTTTCACTGGTCCCATTTTTTTAATTACTTGCTGCTTAATGAATTGTATTTGTTCTGAATTCTATGCAATGGTCAGGAAAGCATCCAGAGTGTAGCGAGCACCCTGGAGTGGGGACACCCTAGACCCTGCCTTGGGGGTCGAGCCCCACGGGAATCCTGGGTCCATCCTTGTCCGGATTATGAGGACTAGAGTGGAAGTGGAGTCTTCAAGGTCTTTCAGGTTTCCGGGTGACGGGAGTGGGAGTGAGGACTCAGATCCTGCTGCTATTTGATTCCACCTGAGTGGTGTATAAGCCAGGAAAGTTCCCCCAAATAGCAGGACCATTCCCATACTTACCTCTGTGCACATTTATTGGTTTTTCCTAAATTTAATTAAGTATTTTAGGAAAAAAGTGTCAGAGCGGCCACCAGCGAGAGCCACCAACTCTGAGGCCACCAACAATTTTGTCGTGAGAACCCCTGGACTAGATGATTGTGATGATCCCTTCTTATGTTAAAGTCTATGAGTGTAAGGGCTTGTCTACACTGGCATGATTGAAGGTGGCTTGTGTAGTGGTGGCACAGCAAAAACTCACCTCCATGAGGGACGTAGCTCCTAGGGAGTGTGGCTCCCAGCTAGGGTGACTGGATAGCAACTGAGAAAAAACAGGATGGGGGTAGGGGGTAATAGGAGTGTATATAAAAATAAGTCCCAAAGAACAGGACTGTCCCTATAAAAACGGGACATCTGGTCACTCTACTCCCAGCGCTAGTGCGCTGTCTACACTGGCCCTTTACAGAGCTGAAACTTGCGGTGAGAAAGTCGCAGTGCTGAAAAGTGCCAGTGTAGACAAGCCCAAAGAAGCCAGACACAGAGAGGCGAAGCGCAGTGCGGGGATATCGCTAGGACCCAGGAGCAGCTGGGTGGGAACGAGCGCTGGGCTCCGGCCCGGCAGCAGGAAGTGACTCGCAGCCGCTGCGGTGACTCTGGCTCCCAGGCTCCTGGCGAGATCCCCGAGCCCCGGCGGCTGGTGCTGGGAGCCCGGAGCCCTGGCTGCAGCCGGGAGAGGGGAATCTCCAGCAGGGCCCTTCCCGCTGCTCCCCAGGAGCCTCTCCCAGGGCAGAGCCCCCAGCCCGGCCCGGCCCCTGCCCCGGGGGGCCCCGCTCGGAGGGAAGGTGAGAGAGACCCGCCCCCGCCCCGGGCTGCAGGGGGCGGAGGCTAAAGAGGTGCAGCGGGTGAGGGCAGGAGGCGGGTGCTGGGGCTGCGGGGGGCAGGCTGGGATGGGGCAGGGGCGCACTGAAGGGAAGATGGGGCGATGCGGGGGGATCGGGCCGGGGAGATTGTGAGGCTGAGGGGAGCGAGGCTGGAATGGGGGAAGATGTGAGTGGGGGGCACTGTGAGGGAAAGGGGGGTGTGGGGAGACTGGCTGGGGAAGGGAGAGACAGAGGCAGGGAGAAGGCAGAGGGGTGGAGAGAGATACAAAGGCAGCTCTTTCGGCCCATGGGACACAAGATGTTGAGGGTCTCAGTGGGGATTTTTTTTCCCTCCTGAAACTGGTCAAACAAGGGGACTAACCCCTCAGGGCTCAGAAGCTACAAGGTGCACACATGCACACACACACACTCTTACACTTTAAAGCAAACCCATTATTTTGGGGTCTGTCTCCTGAGTGTAGAGGGCAGCCCAGGGCCCTGGTCTGATTTGTGGGCAAGATTCAGCTCTCAGCCACACCAGAGTCAGACTGGAGTCACTGCTGGCTCTGGCAGGGGGTGAGTGCGGATGGGCCATTGAGATCAGCCTCTGCCTGCCTGTCCTGGGGGCTGCCGGGGCAGGACAGGGAGGTTCAGAGGGTCACCAGAGGGCTCCGGTTCTGGCTAACGGAAAGTAGGCTATATATTTCTCAAAAAAACTTCAGGGCAGTCCAGATTACCTTGTAACTCTCAAATCTACACCCAATGAGTTCTAGGAGCAGGAAACTGGAGTTGCCAACAAGTCATTTCAGACCTAGAGAAGTCCTCAGACGTCTTTTTCATGGAGTGCCAGGTTTGTCACGGTGATCAGTCCCACTCCACCAGTCGTTACTGTGTGAGGCAGCAGAGCCTCAGAGCATGGTGACTAGCTTGAAGCTCTCCACCTCTTTGGTGAGGACAAGGTTGATGAAGGTTTTGTAAAGCACCACCCCTTTTGGTAGACGACAGATCACTACCCTGCTCTCTTGGCTGCGGAGTGGTGGCACGTAGACCTCCTTGGTGAATCGCACAGTCCCGTCCTCCAGAGCACAGAGAGCCTTGTTACAACCCATCCCCACATGAGCCCCTGGATGCCGGCGTGTTATCCGTTGGGGGGCTAATGTGTTGCCTGTTTTCTTATAGCTGGTGCTGGGGTGACGGGGGGGGGTGGTGGCGGTGAACAGGCTACTTTTGGCTGGTCCACCGGTAACTGCGATTGCTGTGCAATGCGCATCCAAGAAGAGTGGAGGCAGCTCAAAAAATCTTGGTGGCCGCAGCCCCGGGAAACACTATGGCTATAAGAAGGAAGAGCAGGAGGCGGGTATGTGTCTCTCCCTGCTCATGTTATTACAGCCCAGGAGTTCAGCTCCCCGGATCAAAAGCTGCCGCCTCCTCCGTTTTGAGCTGGGAGCCAGACTGAGATGCTGTTTCTTATCCAGCGGAGTCTGAGCCTGGGAGAGACCTTCAGCAAAGCCCCTTCCCTGCCCAGCCCCCGTGGGAACTTTCTCGGTGGCTGGAACCAGCCCCTGGGGCAGTCCCGGGCTCTGCTGACACCATCCCCAGAGCTGCAGCCTGCAGGTGATGGGGAGACCTGAGGGACAAGGCTGGGGCCGGGCAGGAAAGTGACTCTGCACAAAGGGCCCCGTTGAGGGACCCGCTGGTGAGATTATACTGGAGGGGGAGGGGGTTCCCCCTGTGCCTGTGGCTCCCCAATCTGTTGCTTCTTGCACAGCCAAGTTCAAATCGATCAGTCTACTGAAGAGCAAATGCCCATGTAACTTGGGCAGAATCAGTTCTCCCAGACAGAGGGAACGGGAGAGAGGGAAGGTGACCAGACTGAAAGGGGCAGCAGGAGCAGGAAGTGGGGAGGGAGGTTCCCAGGTCCCAGCCCTGCCTGGATCCATTCCCCACATTCCCCTGGACAGACTGACTCTCCTGGGCACAAGGAGAGGAGCTGAGAGAGGAAAAGCCAGGTCCTGTCTCACTTGAATCACTGGGCTGCTCGGAGGGTGGGGGTATGTGCTGCCTTTGGGTATACTGTCAGGGGGAATCCTGCAAAGTGGCTCCTTTGATTCTGCTTTTTCTCTAGCATTCAGCTCAGGGATGCTCTTACTGGGAGGATTTAAAAGTGCCCCAATGGGTTTAGTTCTGCTGGGAGGGACCTGGCCTGGATGGTAATGAACTAACAGGGTTTCTTCCCAGCATGGCAGAGTCCGGAGCATCTGTCTGCAGGGAGATGCTTCTGAGGGCATTCTGCGCACAAAAAAATAAACATTTTGTGCACAGTATTTTAAAATTCTGCAATTGTTTTAGTCAAATAAATGTGGAGGCTCCAGCATGGAATTGGGGAGCACAGGCCACCAGCTGCACAGAGGTGGGAGAGATCACTCTGCAGCTCCACCTTCCAGGACACGGACTCAGTGGTGAGGCTGCACCCAATCCTGACACAGCGCAAGGACCAGGCTTGCCCCAGAAACACCCCAGGGCCCTGTCCCCCATGCCAGGTGCACCAGGTGTGGGCAGGCAGGCTCAGCAGGGCAGGATCCCAGTGTGGAGGGGCTTGGTGTGGGGGGAATCCAGGTGTGGGTTGAGAGGGTCCTGTGTGGAACAATCTGGGTAGCTCAGTGGAAGATCTGTGTGAAGGGGGATCTGGACACACAGGGGCTTGTTGGGGGGTTCTGGGTGGAACGGTAATGGGACTCTGCTGGAGCGTCCAGGTGAAGGTGGTTAGGGCTCGGCAGGGTGAGGTCTGAGCGTGGGTGGTAGATAGATCTCAGCCAGGGGGTCTGGGTGCTGGAGGCTTAATGGGGGCATCCAGATGCTGGAGAGTGGGGTCAGTGGGCTTGTGATCCAGGTGCATCTAGTTGGGGCCCACTAGGGTGGAGATCCAGGTGCGAGTGGCTCCTTGGGGTGGTCAAGGTGCAGGCGGAGTGGGGCTTGTCGAGGGGCATTGGGTGCAGAGGGGGGTGAGTCTCAGTGGAAGAGTCTGAGTGTGAGCGGGTCTGGATGCACAGGGCTTGGGCGGATAGGGGAGCAGCTCCCTTCATAGCCATCCATCCCCCTGCAGCTGAGGAGCGATGGGTGCAGGAAGCATGAGTGGGAGGGTGAGTTTGCAGAGCATCCTACACCAGGGGATAAACCTGGGGGTGCATCTAACATGGCCCCAGGTGCTGTGCCGGGGAATAGGAAGTCCTGTGTTCCCCAGCCCAGCCAGAACTAGCAGCTGAGCCAAGCGCAGGGTAGGAGCCATTCTACCCATCCCACAGTGATTTACCTCTCTGCCAGCTGTCTTACACACCAGAAAAATACTGCTGAGGAGGCTCGCATGACTGCTTTTGTGGCTTCCTTTTGCTTCATCATCAGAATTTTCTGTGGTGAAACAAAGGAATCTGCAGGGGACATAAATTCTGTGCATGCGCACTTGCGCCGAATCCTCCCAGGAATAAGGGAGAGAGCCTGGGGGGAATTGGGGTGTGAAATGGAGTCAAGCCCTTTCTGTAACTTCCCCCATCTCCCCTCTCACCCTGACAGGCTGGAGAATCACATCCAGGTTTTGGTCCAGATCAGCCCCTATCCCACGGGAGAGGGAAGGGAAATGGCTGTGTTGGAGCCAGATCAGGTAGGGGATTTTCAGGGAACTGAAGAGAGGGTTGTTGTGGAGGAGGAAGGGCAGGAAACACACAGCGTGAGGCAGGGAGGGAGGGGACAGGGTACGATAAATCTGCTGGGACAGGTTCAGCCTGGACTTGATTTTCCAAACAGGCCCTTGGAGGGGTGGGGACGTTCTCCTATTTCTGAACCAGGAAACACCGCCCTGAACAGGGCTGGGAAAAGTCCAGAGTCCCAGTGCTGGAGCCTGAACCCATTAGCCAGAGGCTACTGTGAAATACAAAGGGAAGCTGTCAGGATTCCTGTCCCCAGCTCAGAGCTCTGCTTCCCGTATCACCTCTGGCTGGCAAGTGGATGGTAAATGAGAAGACCCTGCCCTCCTCCATCTACTGGGAGGGACAAGGAGCTCTCAGTTTCTCCCCACCCTGGTTGCTCTGAGCAGGGTAGGGGTGGGATTCCATACTGTTGTCCTCCCAGAGCTTCTGAGATGTTTATTTTTTCTTCTTCCTTTCCTGTGTGACTCGTGGGATTGTTGCTGGGGGACTCTTGTTGTTTCAGAGGCTGGTGACCTTCGAGGAGGTGGCTGTGTATTTCACCCAGGGGCAGGGGGCTCTGCTGGACCCTGGTCAGAGAACCCTCTACAGGGACGTCATGTGGGAGAATTATGAGACTGTGACCTCACTGGGTAAAGGGACTCCTGTGCCCTCGGTTATTACAAAGTTTTGGGACTGCATTTCTGACTCTGGTCAGGTTCTTCCCTGGTCAGTTAGACTGGAGCAGAATGGGTTCCATAATCCACAGCTGCTGTGTAAGAGAGAGAATTGCATCTCCAAACCCCCTTCAATGGGACCAGGATGCCAAAACCTAATGGATGTGCTAAACCATCCCCACCCACCCTGCAGCTTTCAAGGGGATAGAAGCTGTATATTATCCTGTCTGTATTGTTTCTCGGTTGCGCACACAATCCCTGGTCACCTCCTTCCTTGGGAATAGCTCCAGCCATGGGGAGGGCTCTGGGCTCTGCAGGGGTTTAACTCCAGAGCTGTGTGTTTATCAGCAAGGCCCCCAAAGTGCACAGATCCTGGAAACTGCTAGTGAGGGCGTAACAATTCTCCCCACTTCCCCAGACAACTGCCTCCCTCAAGAGGGCTCAGCTATGTTCCCATCTCCTTGGATTCCAAATTCTCTCAGCACAACACGGGAACAGGTTCAATTCATAGAATGCCCTTTGTGACAGACGCTCTTCCGATCCTCTACACACCCTCATCTGGGCTGATTTCACCCACTGCACAGGATTTCCCATTCCCAAACCTGACCTGATCGCCCGGCTGGAACGAGGGGAAGAGCTGTGGATCCCCGATCTCCAGGCCTGCAAGGAAAAAGAGATACCAAGAGGCACCCGCACAGGTGAGGACCCAGTGACACTGACAGAGAAACTGTCCGGCGAGTGAAGGAAAAAGTTAAGAA
Source organism: Gopherus flavomarginatus (assembly GCF_025201925.1). NCBI lineage: Eukaryota > Metazoa > Chordata > Testudines > Testudinidae > Gopherus > Gopherus flavomarginatus. The sequence continues at coordinate 7,752,746 of NC_066628.1, read as the reverse complement.
ACCCAAAAATTTGTGATGAGTGAGCGCCCTTAGTTCTGCCTCATGTCAGCCCGGGCAGGGCTGTAGTCGGCAGATATCGCTCATGGCTTTCCACCCACCCTGTTAGCTGCAGGAGTTTCCTTCCCAACTTTCGTTCCCTGTGAGTGTTTGGGTGGGAAGTAGAGACAGAATCCAGTTGCTCAGTCTTCACAGCTTTAGCGTGTTGGGTTTTCCCTTTGAGCTATTCCTCTTTCTCCTGGAGTGTCTGTCTCTCTCTCTCTCCCAGCAGGTGATGAGAGTGTGAGTGAGAAGGAGGAGGGGAATCGTCATGAGGATGTTCCTGGGGCAGTGGAACCACAGGGGACCTTTGAGGGAAGAGCTGAAGGGAATTTATCCCAGTGCTTGGAAGAGGGAGAAGCCTGGGGAAATTGGCACAGGTCAGAGAGGCTGCTGGAAAACCACCCAGAGAAGAAAATGAATGAAACTGTTATATATGGAGGTGAAGACAAGGATCCCACAGCCCAGCAGACAAATCCCCAGGAAGAGAAACCCTATCACTGCCTCCAGGGTGGGGAACAATTCATTCTGAGATCACAGCTCGTTACACATCAAACAGTCCATACTGGAGAGAAACCCCATAAGTGCCTGGACTGTGGGAAAAGTTTTAGCCGTAGCTCACACCTCATTGGACATTGGAGGACCCACACAGGGGAGAGACCCTATAAATGCCTCGACTGTGGGAAGAGTTTCACTGAGAGCTCACACCTTATTAGACATCAGAGGACTCACACTGGAGATAAACCTCATCAGTGTCTGCACTGTGGGAAAAGTTTCATCCAGAAAACAGACCTTCTGTCACATCAGACAATCCACACGGGAGAGAAGCCCTATAAATGCTTGGACTGTGGGAAAAGCTTCAATAACCGCTCAAACCTTACTAAGCATCGGCAGATCCACACAAGAGAGAGGCCCTATAAATGCCTGGACTGTGGGGAAAGTTTCAGCCACAAATCAGACCTTACTGAACACTGGCGAATCCAGAGGGGAGAAAGACCCTATAAATGCCTCGATTGTGGGAAAAGTTTCACACAGAGATCAGGCCTGGTTACACACCAGAGAATCCACACAGGAGAAAAACCCTATAAGTGCTTGGACTGTGGGAAAAGTTTCACACACAGATCGGCCCGTAATAGACATCAGACAATCCACACAGGAGAGAGACCCCATAAGTGCTTGGAGTGTGGGAACAATTTCACACGGAGATCAGCCCTTATTACACATCAGGCAACCCACACAGGCGAGAGACCCCATAAGTGCTTGGACTGTGGGAAAAGTTTCCCACACAGATCATCCCTTGTTAGACACCAGGCGAGCCACACGGGAGAAAGACCCTATAAATGTCTCGACTGTGGGAAAAGTTTCATGCACAGATCAAACCTCATCTTACATCAGAGAATCCACACAGGCTATAAACCTCATGAATGCCTTGCTTGTGGGAAAAGCTTCAGTAAGAGCTCAAACCTCACTAAACATCGGAAAACCCACAAGGGTGAGAGCAACCCTATGAATAGCTTGACTGCGGGAAAAGATTCAATCCAAGCTCACACTTCAGTGATACAGACAACAGAGGGACCTTGAATGTGGGGGCAGCTTCGTTTGTTGCTTCCATGATATCAGGCATCCGCAAATCCACAAAGGGAAGAAAACTCTGAGATGTTCTCAGTGTGGAAAATGCTCCAAGTGGAGCTAACGCCATGTTGGACATCAGAGCAGGGAAATTCGATCAGGGCCCTGACTGGGGCTCGCCGTGGTGACAAACCCATTTCCTCGTTCCCACACACATTAGGGGCGTTTGGCTCCCAAGAATCCAGCTGCCCAGTGCTGGGGTGAGGATCCAGCAGCAGCTGGTCAGTGACGCTCTGGCTTTGCCTGGTCTAAGCAAACCCCAGGCAGAGGAGGAGAAGCCCCCATCAGCCCCTCCTCCCTGCTGCAGCCCTGGCTGCTGAGCTGATGGGCCACAGGTGAGGGAAGGGAGAGAGAGAAACTCCTCCAGCCGCTCCCTCTGCCTGGCTGAAGTCCCCTTCTCTGCCTTCCCCTCCCATCCCCCTGCCATGGAGATGAGAAGGACACTTGGGCCAGGCCCCACCTTCATTGTAGACACCTGTCCCCATCCCCCATCTTCCACCAGCCCCTGGGCTGGGCTCCTCCACTGTCCTGGAGCTGTTCCCTGGAGGGGGAGTGTCCCTGGGAGCTGGTAACTCCTCCCCTCTCCAAATCCCCCAGGGCGCTGGGCTCCGGGAGATCAAATATTGAGGGATCAGACTGATGGGTTATGGGGAGGGAACTGGGGATGGAATGGTTGGGGCTGGTGGAGCTGGGAAGCACGGGAGCTGGGTGCTGGGGCTAGCGAATGTTTGGGGATCATGGAATAAGAGGCGAGGGAGAGCACGGGTAGAGAGATGCTGCCTCTCATCACTCACCCCTTCTGCCCCTTCTCCCTGCCCCTCTGCATTCAGACAGCACCACTGAGAGGGCCTGATTCCCACAGAGGCATTTGGGGAAGGCCGAGAGATCCCACCTTCCCTTCTAGACACAAGAAAATTGCTACAAAAATAGTAAAATCCTGTGTACAAGAATAAAAACAGTCTTCCCGGAAAGATTGGACAGCGCAGTGCTCAGGATGAGAAGACAGCAGAAGCTGTGACTTGTGTCCTGTGGCGGTGAGAAGGAACTGTAGATGCGGTCAGTCTGTCCCACACCTTATCGCCTGGGGTGAGCCCACAAGCTGGTACAAGGGCACATATGTGGACCAACGGACACTCCGACTTTGAAAAGCTCTGGCTCCTGGCACAGTGTAGGCGCATAATCCTCATGGAATACAATAGGGACTATCACTCGAAGAAGAAAGACACTTGGGCCAGGCCCCAGCTTCACTCTAGACACCTGTCCCCCTTCATCTTCCACCAGCCCCTGGGCTGTGCTCCCCCACTTACCTGGAGCTGTTTCCTGCAGGGGGAGTGTCCATGGGGTTGGTAACTCCTCCTCTCCCCAAATTCCCCAGGGCGCTTGGTTCTGGGGGATTAAGAGTTAAGGGACAAGGATGTATTTTGGAAGGAAATTAGACATTAAAAGTTTGGGGCTGGAGGAACTGGAACCAAGGGAGCAGGGTGCTGGGATATCGAGTGTTTGGGGATGATGGGATAAGAGGTGAGGGAGAGCGCAGGGGTAGAGAGGTGCTGCATCTCATCACTCACCTCCTCTGCCCCTTCTCCCTGCCTCCTCTGCATTCAGACAGCGCCTCTGAGTGGGAATGATTCCCACAGGGCCTTTTGTGGGAGGCCTGGAGATCCCCCTCAGCAACATCAGCCTTGGAGGTTCTGTTACAGGAAATGTGGTTGGGATTAGCCAGCACATCTCTGTGACCCTCCACCAGATTCCTCCGGGGCTGCGGTGGGGAGAGAGGTGACAGGACTGGGGTTAGATTAGGGGAGGGGCGCCCTGCGACAGGGCCGAGCCACCATGGCTGGGGCCAGGCTACGCCCTACCACCCCAGCTGGCATTGGGCATGGGATAGGGGTGCCCTGGCCCTGGCAGGTCTGTGCTGTAGCATAGTTGGGGCCAGGTGACCTGACAGGTCCCCGGGTGGGTTCCTTGAGCACCTACACAGAGCTAAATAGGTTGTTGTGCAGCCTTAGGTGGGGACAGTTAAATGTGGTGTTTTAGCTTCTGTGCTATTTCAGGGCAATGGGGTGAGTCCAAGAGATTCCCTCCTTCCCCCAGCACTGTCACCCTTCACACTCGATGCAGTAGCCTCTGTCCCAGCAATGGAGAGTTTTATCCTGTCCCCATTTTACCCGCTGCCTCCCAAGGTGTCACTTATCACCATGTCCCTGGCTCTCCATGACAGAAAGTGTCCAAATCCAAATTAATCTGAAGGCACATTTTGACCTTTCTGATCTTATAGCCCTGTTTCCATCTCTTGGGGTACGTCCACACTACCCGCCGGATCGATGGGTAGCGATCGATTTGTCGGAGGTTGATTTATTGTGTCTCGTCTAGACGCATTCCCCGTCGACTCTGGAACTCCACGAGGACGAGAGGCGGAAGTGGAGTCGACAGGGGAGCCGCAGCTGTCGATCCCACGCCGTGAGGACGAGAGGTAAGTCAATCTAAGATATGTCACCTTCAGCTATGCTATTCTCATAGCTGAAGTTGCGTATCTTACATTGACACTCTCCTGCCCCTCCCCCCCCACAGCGTAGACCAGCCCTTGGTAAAATTGCTCCCAGTTTTTGTCCAGGCTAGTCCAGATCATTTGTAGATGTGAAGCTGCTTTGTTTTTATTAGAATGATGCTAAAACTTGTGTAACTAACATGACAAAATAATGAGGCGAGAATAGGGTGACCAGATGTCCCAATTTTATAGGGACAGTCCTGATGTTTGGGGCTTTGTCTTATCAGGCACCTGTTACCCCCCACCCTCTGTCCCAATTTTTCACACTTGCTGTCTGGTCACCGTAGGTGAGAAATAAAGCAGGTTTAGCCATTTTAGAAGGAAATGGGTAAATATATTGTCCTGATTTTGAATCTGAAGATTCTCTGAGATTTCACTTTATGAACATGTTTTTTGTGGGTTTTTCTCTCTTCCCGACCACTGATTGGTCACTCATTTTGGTATTAGTTTAGCTTGACAGGGTGTAGCTCAGATTTATTGAGAAAATCACAACACAAGTGGTCCTTTGCCAGAATAGTCCTTTTAAAATGTATTTTGACCTTTTTCTATTATTGTCACAGGATTTTTGTGTTGTTATAACCATGATAATTATCAATATCAGCACAAACATGGAGATTGACCGCTAGATTTACACTCAGAGACTGAAACAGGGAATGAAGTTACTGCCTGATCCCTGCAGAGATGTGAGATACCATTAGGACGGGGAAAAGACGGGGAGAACAGAACTGGAAAGTGGCTGAATTTGATCCTCAGAGCCAGACAGCTGTAAACTCGCTGCATCAGACCCAGAGAGAGACTAGACTTGGCCTGAGTGTTGTGTGAAGCTGTCCCTAAAATCTACATGGCTCTGATCAACACCCCAAGAAAAATGACGGGAGGGGGCAGCGTCTCCCTATTGCTGAGATGCTGCGTGGTTGGGTGCAGGCAGGAAAGGAGCTGGGAATGTTGGGAGACCGGGGCAGCCTTGAAGCCAGGCCGAGCCTCAGTGATGGGGGCAGAGGGAGATGGGGAACCTGACAGCCCTGCTGGTCACCCCCCTCCTCCTCTACCACAGTGTCCTGTGTGGGGATGACAGAGACTGCCTCTGCCCCACTCACCCCTCCAACCTGAGCTCTTTGGATTCCCTGCTCCCGGGGTGTTTGCTTTTGTGACAGGCTCCCAGCGCCTCTTGTGGCTTCTCTGCGCTTTTCTCCAGATGTGTAGATGTTGCCGGTCCATGGGGGAGTTGGGTGCAGCAGTGGGCTGGGCTGGGCTGGGGGTGGGGAAAGGAGTCTGTCTTTTGCTTGTCCTTTGGAATAATAAAGGACAATTTAGTTTCTCCCACTCCCAGTCTCCGTTGTTTTGCATGAAATGGCTGCCAGCTGCAGAGGTGAGGTTCAGGACCGGCTGTAGGCACCAGCAAAGCAGGCACGTGCTTGAGGGGGCACGTTTCCAGGGGCAGCACGTTTCCAGGGGCGACATTCCAGCTGACATCTTCAGAAATTCCAGCATCAAGCCCCAGCTCTCCTCGGGCAACAACGTGTCAACCAGCTGCCTGGATGTGGCGGGCAGCGGCCCTCTGGGCTACTGCTACAAAGTCTGCCTGAACCCAGAGTCCGCCAAGAGCGACTTCATGTTCCTAAATCCCGAGTCCCCCGAGGAACAACGAGAAAGCCGCCAAGAACTTACCAGGGCTGGGAAGGAAGCCCCGAGCGGCCAATAACACTGTCAGTGCCGTCAGCCAGGTAACCCTGCGCTGCAGTACAGTCAGTGGGGCTCAGTGAGACGCACTGGGAGAGAGAGCCATGAAAATACCCCTTCAAGGGTTAGCCCGGCTTTCCCCTTTCTTCTCTCCCGTCCCCCTGAAAATGAATCTCAGCCAGGAGAAATCCTTTCATTCAGGCACAACTTTTTAAAGATAATGACCCGACCCTTTGATCAAGTGGCAGTGTCGGAATTAGCACCTGTCAGACAGCAGGCAAGTCTCCAGCACGCACCTTGCCCATTTCAGTCAATGATTTGGGGAACATCAGGCTCATTTTAAATGAGCAAAAGTAGCAGAAAGTGCTCAGAAACAGCAGCCCAGCTCCTATTAAGACTGAAATACGGAGCATGCCCAGGAAAGGGCTGTCTCAAGCGATAACTGTCCCCTTTTGAGAGCTCTCGCTTAGCCTCAGATCGTGGCTGCACAAGCCCCTCGCCTTCCTTCAAGAGACGCAGCCGTGACCCTGGGGCAGCAAAGCACACGGTGATTTAAGCCTCTTGAAATGTCCCTCTCTGTTCTGTATTTCCCCTCCGCACATCATCATGGGTGGCACGAATTACTCAGGCGCTCTAATGGCCCATGGGGTTTTCAGCTCCTCTGTCTCAATAAGAAATTCAGGCAGATAAACCCAGCTCAAGCAGATTCAGAGGCATTCCTTGCCCAGTGCTGTATCAGTACCACACCCAGTCCAAATAACCCCAAAAAAACAACATTGCAAAGTGCAAATGTGTAAAAGCCAAGAAAAAGGGGGGTGGAGATTTCTTCGCTTGGGGTGGCAAAAAAACTTAGAGCTGGCCCTGGTAAGGTGAAAGGTTAAAGCAATGCAGATGTGGTTTGGGATGGAAATGCACAGTGAGGTCACCCAGCCAACCTCACCCCTGCCCTGTCATAGGCTCCTCAAACTTCTCATAGAGATAAAACTCTCTGAAATCTTGTTCCCCTCTCCCTGACCCCAGTACAAATCAGGACCAGTCTGACTGGGCCATCAGGTTCATTCTCCTTTCTCTCCCCCGCTGTTAATCAGGAGTAATCCCACTGGAGCCACATGACCTGCGCACACCAGTGTGAAGTTGTTGTGAGGAGAGAATCAGACTATGGCCTCTAGGTCTGTTTGCAGGAGATACACTCACATTGTGATTGCTGAGCTGGGTTTTCCAAAGCCCCTGTTCTCTTAGCCTTACCACTAGTGTTCCTGCTAATATTTCCCACCCATGTGCAGAATGAATTTTGTTCTGTGCACTGATATGGAGTTGATGTGTGACACATTGCCTTCATATCGGTGCACAGAACAAAATTAATGTGGTGGAGGTGGGGACAAGGGATTCATAGTGTGGGAGGGGGCTCAGGGCTGGGGCAGAGGGTTGGGGTGCAGGGTTGTGAGGGATCTGGCTGGGGGTGCCTGCTCTGGGGGGGAGGGGCTGGGGATGAGGGCCTCGGCTGGGACAGAGGGTTGGGTGGGGTCGGGTGGAGGGCTTGGGTGGGGCCGAGGATGAGGGGTTTGGGGTGCAGGAAAGTGCTCCAGGGCTACATCAGTGGTAGAGGACTCCCCCCAGCTCTGTCTCCTTGCAGCAGTACCTGGTTTCAGGGCTGTGGCCACAGGATAAGCCCCAGCTGGTAAGATGAAAGGTTTCACCTTACCAGGTCCAGGCCGGGTCTAGGTTCAGGGAGGGGTGCCCCGTGACAGGGATGGGCCACCTGGGTTTGGGTCAGGCCACCCCGACCGCGGCTGGGTCTGGGCCAGGCCAACATGGCTAGGATTAGGCTGGGCTTCCCTGGCCACAACTGGGTTCAGGCCGGGCCACCCCAGCTGCAGCTGGCTCCAAGCTGGGCTATCTGGATTCTGGCTGTGCTGCCCCGGCAGAGGCTGGCTCCAGGTCGGGCTGCCTGGGTTCAGGCTGGGCTGGGCCATCACAGCTAGGTTCAAGCTTGGCCACCACAGTTGTGTCCAGGCCAGGCTGCAGCTGGCTTTGGGCTAGGCCATCTGGGTTTGGTCGGGCCGCCGTGGCTCTGGGCTGGGCCATCCCAGCTGGTTCCAGGCTGTGCTGCACTGCTCAGCCCTCTCCTGGGTCCAAGCCAAGCCACCCAGGTTCGTGGCTGATCCATGCCTCCCGGGTTCGGCAAATTGCACCAAATTTCATGGTGCCCTAGGCAGCTGTGTGCTGCATATGTGGCAGCACCAGCTCCAGCGACCAGCCCTATCCCCCAGCTGGTCCCGCCACAGACTGTGTTCGTAGATGTCAACTTTCTCCAGCGCTGGTGGGTGCCTACATCCCCCTGCCCCTGGGGTGCTGGGGCTCTGAACTGCCAGGCCCAGAGGTGCTGGGACTGTGAACTGCTGAGCCTAGAGGTGCCAGGGCTATGAACTGCCACGTCCAGATGTTCCAGGGCTGTGAACTGCCAGGCTTAGAGATACTGGGGCTATGAACTGCCAGGCCCAGAGCTGCTGGCTGAGGCTCACCTTTGGGAAGCTCTGGTACAAATTAAGCTAGGGCTCTGGGCAGCCTCTCTAGGACCAGGACCTCTCACTCCCATGTGCTTGAGGATTTTGGGGAGTCTCTGGAACGATCCCCGGTCTCCTTTAGAAACGTTCCTTCTCCCCCCGCCCTGGGGTCTGGATGTCTCCTTTCTGTCCAGTCACTAACAGGGAGGCATCTATGCACGATGCCCCCTTAATGCGGGCAGAAGCTGCTGGAGCCCAGGGGCGGTGGGGCCGCCAGAGGGCAGGGTCTGGGTCAGGGGGCTGGATGTGCAAGGTTGATCGCTAGGACCCAGGAGCAGCTGGGTGGGAACGAGCGCTGGGCTCCGGCCCGGCAGCAGGAAGTGACTCGCAGCCGCTGCGGTGACTCTGGCTCCCAGCGAGATCCCCGAGCCCCGGCGGCTGGTGCTGGGAGCCCGGAGCCCTGGCTGCAGCCGGGAGAGGGGAATCTCCAGCAGGGCCCTTCCCGCTGCTCCCCAGGAGCCTCTCCCAGGGCAGAGCCCCCAGCCCGGCCCGGCCCCTGCCCCGGGGGGCCCCGCTCGGAGGGAAGGTGAGAGAGACCCGCCCCCCCCGGCACCCCCGGGCTGCAGAGGGAGGTTTGGCCCCGGGCTGCTCCCAGCGGAGCTGGCTGCGATTCCCGCCCGGGGCCCGGGAAAGCTGCCGCCGAGGGTGACCAGATGTCCCGATTTTATAGGGACGGTCCCAATTTTTTTTTTAAACAGGCTCCTATTACCCCCCACCCCCTGTCCCGATTTTTCACACTTACTCTCTGGTCACCCTACTGCCGCCAGCCCCCGCCCTGCCGAACAGGCCCATTGGGGGGAGGGAAATTCCTGCATTTCTGAACCAGGAACCTCCCCGCCCCCACAGGGCTGGGAAAACTGACCAGACTCCCAGTGCTGGAGCCTGACCCCACTGGCCAGAGGCTGCTGTGAAATACGCAGGGAAGCTGTCGGGATTCCTGTCCCTGTCCCTGGCTCAGAGCTCTGCTTCCTAGTTTTATTGCTGCAGCTTTAGTATTCTTTACATCCCCCTGCTTTTGGTCAGTTATTAATTCCCTACTAGATCCATGTGGGGCAGCTTGTCACAGGTATTTCTCACAGCCATGCATAGCCTTGTCTTTCAGTATTTTTTCTTTTTCCCTCCACTTTTCTGGTTTTCCTTGTTTACTATTCCTGGATCAGCCTGTGGCTGGCAGGTGTGTGGGAAATGAGAAGACCCTGCCCTGCTCCGTGTGCTGGGGGGACAAGGAGCTCTCACCTTCTCCCACCCCCTGAAGCCTCCTGGCTGCTCTGAGCAGCAGGGGTCTGAGTTTGTTACTCTCGCCCTCCCAGAGCTTGAGGTTCTTTTCCTTTTCCTGTGACTAGCAGGACTGTGGCTGGGGCAGCAGGTGCTGAGTGGGGGACTCTTGTTGTTTCAGATGCCGGTGACCTTCGAGGAGGTGGCTGTGTATTTCACCCAGGGGCAGGGGCTCTGCTGGACCCCGCTCAGAGAGCCCTCTACAGGGACGTCATGCTGGAGAACTACGAGACGGTGACCTCGCTGGGTAAGGGATTCCCGTCCCCTCAGCTATTCTAAGCCCTGAGGTCTGCATGTCTGACTCTGCTCAGTTGGATTAGGAAGGAGTGGGGTCACATAGTGCCGTGGCTCTCAACCAGGGGCCCCTGTGGGGCTGCGAGCAGGTTTCAGGGAGGCCACCAAGCAGGGCCAGAATTAGATTTGCTGAGGCCCAGGGCACAAAATGGAAGCCCCACTGCATGGGGCTGAAGATAAAGCCTGAGCAACTTAGGTTTATGCCGCCTCGTGTTGTATGAAACCCTGGGGAATTGTCCTGCTCACTACCCCCTAATGCTGGCCCTGGCATTTATACGCAAAAAACAATTGGTGTGGCAGAGGTGGGCCGTGGCGTTTTTATACTATGTTGGTGGGGGGTGTGGAAGGGACTCAGACAGAAAAACTTGAGAACCCCAGTGCATTCCACAGCTCCACTGTGAGAGAGACTTGCATCTCCATACCCCCTTCGAGGGAACAAGGAGGTCAGAAACCTAAAGGACAGGCTAATTCATCTCTCCATCCCGTCTCTCCAGCTGTCAAGGGGCCAGAAGCAGGGGATTGCCCTGCCTGTGTTATTTCTCCTTCACACTCTGCTGACTGGCCCTCTTGGGACTAGCTCCACCCCTGGGGAGGCTCTCAGTGCTGCAGGCTCAGGGCTGCTGGGACAGGTTGTACAGGTGGGGGTGCTGAGATCCATCGAACCAAACTGTAAACCCTGGATCTAATGGAAACCACTTCAATCCAGGAGGTGCAGCAGCTCCCCCAGCATGGCTAGTTTCAGCACCTACGTGCTGGTTTGGAAATAGGCAGGAGTTTAACACCAGAGCTCTGCGTACCAGAGAGTCCCCCAGATGCATCTACCCTGAGGCTTCCTAGTGAGGGCGTGACAACACCCCACCCCCACCGCGAGATGTCTGCTGCTGCCAAAGGGTCTGAGTTACCACAGTCGCTCGTAGGGCCAAGTAAACCTCAAGGAACGTTCCCTATGACAAATACTCTGCAAGACTCCGGACTTTGCATGATTTCACCCCCTGCGCAGGATTCCCCATTCCCAAACCTGACCTGATCGCCCGGCTGGAACGAGGGGAAGAGCCGTGGGTCTCGGATCTCCAGGCCGATGAGGAAAGGGAGAGTCCGAGAGGCACTTGCACAGGTGAGGAGTCAGGGAAACTGAGAAAGAAACATCTCGAGAGTGAAGGAAAAACCTGGGACTCCAAACACGTGCTGTGAGCGAGGACTCAGTTCTGCCCCATCTCAACCAGGTCAGGCCTGCTGTCAGCAGGTGTCGTATCATTAAGGCAAATATCAGTCACGGCTTCCCACCCATCCTGTTAGCTGTCATGACTTTCCTCCCTGACTTTCCTTCCCTGGGAGTGTTTGGGTGGGATGTGGAGGCAGAATCCAGTGTCTCCATCTCCCCAGCAGTCACTGTGTTGTGTTTTCCCTCTTTGCTATTCCCCTTTCTGTCCTTTCTCCCCGGCACAGGCAGTGACTCCTGTCTGGATTCTCTCTCTCCCAGCAGGTGATAGGACAGTGAGTGAGAACAAGGGGGAGAATCAGCAGCAGGAAGGTCCTGAGCAAGTGGAACCACAGGAGACGTTTTTGAGAAGAGCTGAAGGGAATTTTTCCCAGTGCTTGGAACAAGGAAATGCCTGGGGAGATCGACACAGATCAGAGATGCAGCTGGGAAACTATCCTGGGAAGAAACTGGATGAATCTATTCAAGGCGGTGGAAGATGCAAGAATCCCAAGAAAACCACAGTCCAGCAGACAAGTCACAGTGAAGAAAAACCCTACAAATACCTTGATTGTGGGAAAAGTTTCCGTGTCAGTACATTCCTTATTAGACATTGGAGAACCCACACAGGAGAGAAGTCCTATAAATGCATAGAGTGTGGGAAATGCTTCAGTAAAAAGCTACGTCTTCTTATACACCAGAGAGTGCACACAGGAGAGAGACCATATAAGTGCCTTCAGTGTGGGAAAACTTTCAGTCAGAGTTCACACCTTACTGTACATCAGAAACTGCACACAGGCGAGAGACCATATAGATGCTGTGAGTGTGGAAGAAGTTTCAGCTTGAAATCAACCCTTAATTCACATCAGAAAACCCACTCAGGTGAGAAACCCCATAAATGCCTGGACTGTGGGAAAACTTTCACTCAGCGCTCAAACTTTAATAAACACAGGAAAATCCACACGGGAGAGAGACCATATAAATGCCTTCAGTGTGGTAGAAGTTTCATTCAGCACTCAGACTTTATTAGACATCCATGTCTGAGGACAAGAGAGAGACGCTACAAATGCCTTCAGTGTGAGAAACTTTTCTGTGCGGGATCGGACCTTATTAAACATGAGAGAATCCACACTAGTGAGAAACTATATAAATGCGTGGACTGTGGGAAAAGTTTTGGTCAGAGCTCATACCTTATTAAACATAGGAAAATCCACACAGGAGAGAGACCTTGTAAATGTTTTGAGTGTGGGAAAAGTTTCTTTTATCAATCAGGCCTTGTTAAGCATCAGAGAATCCATACAGGTGACAAACCCTATACATGCCTCGAGTGTGGGAAAAGTTTTGTTGAGAGAATAAAACTTACTAGACATCAGGCAATCCACACAGGAGAGCGATCGTATAAATGCTTGGACTGTGGGGAAAGCTTCATTCGGAAGTCACAACTTACTATACACCAGAGAGTTCACACCGGAGATAGACCCTTTAAATGCTTTGACTGTGGGGAAAGTTTTAGTCAGAGGTCACATCTTACTGCACATCAGAGAACCCACACAGGAGAGAGACCTTATAAATGCCAGGAGTGTGGGAAAAGTTTTATTTATAACTCAAAGCTTACTACACATCAGAAAACCCACACAGAAGAGAGACCTTATAAATGCCAGGAGTGCGGGAAAAGTTTTATTTATAACTCACACCTTACTACACATCAGAGAACCCACACGGGAGAGAGACCCTATGGATGCCTTGAGTGTGGGAAAAGTTTTATGGCAAGTTCATCCCTTATTAAACATGGACGAATCCACACGGGAGAAAAACCCTACAAATGTCTCAAGTGTGGGAAAAGTTTTATGGAAAGTTCATCCCTTACTCAACATGTGAGAATCCACACAGGAGAAAGACCTTACAAATGCCTCAAGTGTGGGAAAAGTTTCAATATGAAATCAGCCCTTAATACACATCACAAAACTCACACAGGAGAGAAACCCCATAAATGCCTGGAGTGTGGGAAAACTTTCAGTCTGCGCTCCTACCTTACTCAACATGGGAGAATCCACACAGGAGAGAGACCTTATAAATGCCTTGAGTGTGGGGAAAGCTTCAATAGGAGCTCAAAGCTCTCCAAACACCGGAAAATCCACAAAGGTGAGAGACCCTAGAAATAGCTTAACTGCTGGAAAAGATTCCATTTGACTGCACACATCAGTGATCAACACAACAGAGAGACCTTGAATGTGGGGGAAGCATCATTTGGTGTTTCCAGAGTATCAGGGATCCACAAATCCGCACAGGGAAGAAACATCTGAGACGTTCTTAGTGTGGAAAATGCTCCAAGTGGAGCTAACCCTGCATTGGATATAAGAGACTCCTCCATACGGCAGGGAAATTCTCTGAGTGCCCTGACTAGGACTGGCCATGATGACAAATGTATTTCCTCGTTCCCACACACATCAGGGGTGTTTGGCTCCCCAGGATCCAGCTGCCCGTCGCTGGGATGAGGATCCAGCAGCAGCTGGTCAGTGACCCTCCGGCTCTGCCTGGTCTAAGCAAACCCCAGGCAGAGGAGGAGAAGCCTCGATCAGCCCCTCCTCCCTGCTGCAGCCCTGGCAGCTGAGCAGATAGGCCAAAGGTGGGGGAAGGAAGAGAGAGAAACTCCTCCGGACGCTCCCTGTTTGACTGAAGTTCCCCCCTCTTCCTTCCCCTCCCAACCGGGATGTCCCTGCCATGGAGAGAAGGAGAAGGATACTTGGGCCAGGCCCCATCTTCACTCTAAGCACTGATCCTCACCCTCCATCTTCTACCACTCCTTGGGCTGGGCTCCCCACTGATCTGGAGCTGTTCTCTGCAGGGGGAGTGTCCCAGGGGGCTGGTAACTCCTCCCCTCCCCAAATCCCCAGGGCGCTGGGCTCTGGGGGATCAAATATTGAGGGACCAGGAGGATGGGTTATGGGGAGGGAACTGGGGATGGAATGGTTGGGGCTGGTGGAGCTGGGAAGCAGGAGGTGCTGGGGTATTGGGGATGATAGGCTAAGAGGCAAGGGAGAGCACAGGGGCAGAGAAGTGCTGCCTCTCATCACTCACCCCTTCTGCCCCATCTGCATTCAGATAGCACCACTGAGAGGGCCTGATTCCCACAGAGCCATTTGGGGAAGGCCGAGAGATCCCACCTTTGCTTCTGAACATCTGTTTATGGTAGGAAATGTGGTCGGGATTAGCCAGCGCATCTCTGAGACCCTCCACCAGATTTCCTACTATAACCTCATCCTGAGCATCTTATGTGTAAGGCTAAGATTTTGTCATGGATATTTTTAAGAAAAGTCATGGACAGGTGACAGGCAATAAAGAAATATTTACAGCAGCCTGTGACCTGTCTGTGACATTTACTAATAATATCTGTGACAAAATGGGGTGGGAAAAAGGTGCAACACCCATTGCTGGGGCTCTGAGGTCCCATGGCAGCCAGGCAGATGTGGGGGCCCTGGCTGAGAGCTGCATGGGCCCCCTGCCACCCGTGGCTTGGAGCTCTGGGACCCCTGCCCCCATGACGACTCAGATCTGGAGGCCACCCCTAAGAGCCGGTTGCTGCGGTGAACACCCATGGCCTGTAGCAGCTCAGAGCTCCGGGGGACAGCTGTTGGATACTATGGGCAGCAGGGGTCCCCCTACTGCTCAGAGCCGCCATGGGCTGAAGTCACAGATTCCGTGACTTCCATTACCTTCATAAAAAAATTGAAGCCTTACTTATGTCTTCTGACTCCCTCCCTTTAGCAGAGTGATCGTTAGTCCCTGTGTTCCCCCTCTGGGCCTGGATGGTCTCATTCCCAGATAGTCTCACATTACTGCAGACTCTGCTGAAAAGCATTTAGTGTTTGTATATTTTCTGCCTCATGCACCTTCTGTGCTATCGCAGGGCGATGTGGTGAGTGAGGGTTTCCCCTCCTTTCCCCATCACTGTCACCCTCCACACAGCAGCCTCCGTGCAACTGATGGAGACTTTTATCCTGTTACTGTTCTACCCCTTCACCTCCAAAGGTGTCACTTACCACTGTGTCCCTGGCTCTCCATGCTTAGGAATCACAGTTCTGATGTCTGTGATCCTAAGTCAGACTCCAGAGGACTGGAGAAGGAAGTGTTACAGATCTGGGAGTGGGCGGGGAAATCCCATTGAATCTAAAGCATAGTTTGACACTTCAGATCTTTCAGAGTAGCTGCCGTGTTAGTCTGCAAAAAGAACAGGAGAACTTGTGGCACATTAGAGGCTAATAAATTTATTGTAGCATAAGCTTTCATGGGCTACAGCCCACTTCATCGGATGCAGGTAGTGGAAAATACAGAAGGAAGAAATATACATAGGAACCATGAAACAATGGGTATTACCACACACATTATAAGGAGAGTGATCAGTTAAGGTGAGCTGTGGTCAGCAGGAGAGAAAAAGAACTGTTTGTAGTGGTAATGAAAATGGCCCATTTCCAGCACTTGACAAGGAGATATAAGGAACTGGGGTGGGAGGGTGGAGATAAGCATGGGGATCTTGTAGCCCTGTTTGCATCTACTGGTGAAATTGCTTCCCGGCTTCTTCTAGGCTAGTCCAGATCATTTGTAGATGGGAAGACTTGTGTTTCTTTCTCTTTCTTTTAGTATAATGATGCTAAAACTTTTGCAACTAATACAACCAAATAATGAGGCGAGAAGTGAACCTGGTTTAACCGCTACAGAAGAAAATGGGTACATTTATTTTCCTGATTTTGAGTCTGAAAGGATTCACTAAGATCTCATTTTATGAACATGAAAGTGTTGTATAGCCCACCCTGGATTGTGGGTTTATCTCTCTTTGTGAAGGCCATTTGGTCACAAACGTTGATATTTAATTCGAAAGGATGTAACTCGGATTTACTGAGGACTTCCTGAAGGGTTAAAATCCATGTGCATTTTATATAACAACCTGGTATATGGACTGTGCCAGCTCCTTCTCAGACCCAAAGTCCAGAGTGTGGTCAAGAGACCAGAGGCCTAGCAAATAGTGATTAGTTAAAAGAAAGCTGGGGTAAACAAATAATCTTGTTTTGCTAAAATAGGCCTGGTCAGCAAATTGCCAGGTGTTGGAGCTAAGAACTAAATAACTGTGTCTTATTCAAAGTTGCAAATTGAACAAAGGATCCCTGTTCCTATTGTGTCAGTCTCTTCTGTAGAGAACATTCTTCCCACAGATCCAACCTTGAGTTTATGAAGAGTTGGCGCATGTCAGTATAAGATATGGCATCCTTTCACCTTCCTTCCCAGGGACCAGTGCCTGCCTTAAGACATAAAGGGGATAATCTTTATTGTCATATACTTTCACTGTTTCTTGGCTTTAACCCCTAGGAATGTACCTGGTGGACAATCAGAGGAGTTGCTCCATTCCTATAGACCCCAAATCAGAATTCAACATATATATTTTATACTAATAACATTTAATCAAAGTATTATTTAAATGTTAACTTGCTAACTTGAGACCATGGGCGGAGACATTATGTAACCTTTTAATCACTGGCTAATGTGCGGTCTTGTCTTGCTGCAAAACCTATCCCGGGGTGTGGAACTGCCTACCCCATCGCTTTCCCGCCTATTAAAAAGTCTATATATTCTGTTGTAATCAATTGATTGACAGTGTCTCTGAGGCTAATAAGCCAGGTGACACTCCACCAGCGCTTTGTGTAATAAACTCCTATGCTTGGTTTCTACACGGTATGGATTTATGTCCTTCACTTCACGACACAAAGGATAATTTGCCAAAATAGTCCTTTTTTAGATTGTTATTTTAATCTTTATCTATCATCTTTGTCATGGGATTTTTTTCTGTGGTTTGCACAATGACAGTGACCAGTATCTCCCAGCACAACCACTGATGGTGCGAGCTAGATTCACAGTGCAAGAGACAGGGTAATGAAGTTACTGCCTGATCCCTTCAGTAATGCGAGGTACCGTTTGAAGGGGGGGTGGGGAACAGATCTGGGAAACTGCTGGGTTTGCTCCTCAGAGCCAGATGGCTGAGAACTGTGAACTCGCTGCATCAGAGCCACAGAGTGACTAGGCTTGGCCTGTCAGTGTCATTTGAAGCTGCCCCTGAACTCTAAAGGACCATGAATGATGCCCCAAAAATAATGGGGGGAAGGGGCAGTATCTCCCTATTGCTGAAATGCTGCGGTTGGGTACAGGCTAGAAAGGAGCTGGGGATGTCAACAGACCTGGGCAGCCTTGAAGCCAGACCGACCCGCATCATTGAGGCCAGAGGGAGATGAGGAACCTGACAGCCCAGCTGATCACTCCCCTCCCCATCTACCCCAGTGTCCTGTGTTTTGATGACAGAGATTCTCTTTGCCCCACTCACCCCACACTGATCCCTCTTGTGACTAACCCCCTGTGCCCCACGTTCCTCACTTGCCTATGGTTCTGATATGTAGTGTACTAAGAGTGACTGGTGGGGGATCATGGGAGAGTTCATGATCTGCTCAATATTATGCCAATGAAATGCAGATAACCTCACTGCATGTAGAATGATGAGATTTTATTGTATGTTTGCTACTAGGGTGACTATATTCCAGGTGCCCAAAAAGAGGACAGTGATGAGGGGTGGGAACCTGGGGCGGGGGGGTCAGTTGTGGATGCTGGAGGGGGTGCGGTGGGGGTACTCATGAGGTGAGGTCAGTGTCGGTCACTGTCACAGTGGGAGGGCAGTTGCGCAAGCCCGGAACGCAGTGACAGCCCATCCATCAGCACCTACCTGCGGGACCTCCTGCCCAGGGCTGAGGCCTCGGTGGGTGGGATCCAGCAGCAATCAATCAGCTGCAGCTGTAGGGAAATAAACCAATCAGCTGTGGATGCTAGGGAATAGATTAATTGGGAAGCTGACCAATCAGGGCTATTTCTGAGCTGCAGCCCCTCTGCTCTGCAAAACCCCTGGACATTTGTTGTTATAGGAAGACCCTGCTCAGACAGAAAGCAGGTTCAAAAAAGAGGCTCTGTCCAGGAAGACCCAGAGGTAAGGTAACCCTGTTTGTTACTGAGATATATCGTCATTCTGGGGAATGCCCACAGACTAGCTTCTCAGAGACCACAAAGGACCGACCATTGGTTTTAGAAAGCTATGATTTGACCCTCCACCCACAGGAAGAAAGGAGTAAACAAAGACATTTACAATTCACATGAAGGACAGTTTGGAGCTCCCATACCTATGGAGTTGGCTGACATTCCCCAGCAAAGACTTTTCCACTATAAAGGGTCTGAGTATCCGAAGGTGGGGGAGGGGATGGCCTCTGGTCACCTCCCCTCCCCATCTGTACTCCCACTAACAAAATTACTTGAAAGACAATAGGAGCATCATTGAACTGGGGAGAGTGGTCCTTGCTGGAAGGCTTTCCAGTGAGCAGGGACTGCTGAAAGCTCTGAGGTGAGAGAAATCCCTTTGTTTGTAATGGGGCATCTACACTTCAAATCTAAGGTGACCTACCAGTATATTAGGTTGATTTACAGCCACCGCAGTAATTACTGCTGTCATAAACAGATAGCTAAGGGTTAACGTCTCTTTCACCTGGAAAGAAGTAATCTGAAACACCTGACCAGAGGACCAATCAGGAAACAGGACTTTTTCAAATCTGGGGGGAGGGAAGTTTGTGTCTGAGTCCTTTGTTCTGGTTTTCTGTCTGACTCTCTCTCGGCTATGAGAGGATTTCTATTTCCTGCTTTCTAATCTTCTGTTTCCAAGTTGTGAGTACAAAGATGGTTTGTTGTTTTGTATTTACATGTCTATAGTTGCTGGAGTGCTTTGAATTGTATTCTTTTTGAATAAGGATGTTTATTCAATATTCTTTTAAGCAAATGACCCTGTATTTGTCACCTTAATACAGAGAGACCATTTTTATGTACTTTTTCTTTCTTTTTATATAAAGCTTTCTGTTTAAGACCTGTTGGAGTTTTTCTTTAGTGGAGAACTCCAGGGAATTGAGTCTGTGCTCACCAGGGAATTGGTGGGAGGAAGAAGTCAGGGGGACATCTGTGTGTGTTAGATTTACTAGCCTGACTTTGCATTCCCTCTGGGTGAAGAGGGAAGTGCTTGTGTTTCCAGGACTGGAAATAGAGAGGGTGGACTCCCTCTGTTTAGATTCACGGAGTTTGCTTCTGTGTATCTCTCCAGGAACACCTGGAGGGGGGGAAGGGAAAAGGTTTATTTCCCTTTGTTGTGAGACTCAAGGGATTTGGGTCTTGGGGTCCCCAGGGAAGGTTTTTTGGGGGACCAGAGTGCCCCAAAACACTCTAATTTTTTGGGTGGTGGCAGCTTTACCAGGTCCAAGCTGGTAACTAAGCTTGGAGGTTTTCATGCTAACCCCCATATTTTGGACGCTAAGGTCCAAATCTGGGACTAGGTTTATAACTGCAATAGCTGATGTCTACGCTACTCTCCTGGGGTCGCTGGGACGTGTCCTGCTGAGGAGCGCTTCCACCGACCTAAGAGAGGCAGCGTGGGGAGCTGAGAGCCCAGTTTCTCATCTCCTCCAGCAGCAGCTCCCTCCATAGGCGCCAACTTGCCCTCTGCCCTGGGGGTGCTCCACCCCACCCCTGAATTTCTCTTACCCCACCCCTTCTCCAAAGTCCCCATGCCACCCTGCCTTTTCCCACTCCAGCCCTGCTGTCATAAACAGATAGTCAAGGGTTAATAGAACAGAAGTACTTCATGTCTCTTTTGCCTGTAAAGGGTAAAGTTCAGAGAGCATGGCTGTCCCCTGACCAGAGGACCAATCAGGGGACAGGATACTTTCAAATCTTGAAGGAGGGAAGTTTTTGTGTGCTGTTAGTGTTTGGTTGTTGTTCTCTCTGGGTTCTGAGAGTGACCAGACATGCAACCAGGTTTCTCTCCAATCTCTCTGATACAGTCTTTTATATGTCTAGAATAGTAAGTACTAGGTAGATAAAGCGAGTTAGGCTTATGTTTGTTTTCTTTATTTGCAAATGTGTATTTGGCTGCAAGGAGTTCAAATGTGTATTTTGCAGAAAGGATTTTAATTTGTACTCGTATACTTAGGCTGGGAGGGTATTCCCAGTGTCTATAGCTGAAAGACCCTGTACCTATTCCATTTTAAATTTACAAAGATAACTTTTACTGTTTTTTCTTTCTTTAATTAAAAGCTTTTCTTGTTTAAGAACCTGATTGTTTGTTTGTTTGATTATTCTGGTGAGGCCCCAGGAGACTGGGTCTGGATCCACCAGAGAATTGGTGGGGAGAAAGGAGGAGAGAGAGGTTAATTTTCTCTCTGTATTAGGATTACTTTCGCTCTCAGGGAGAGGGAAGAGAGAAAGAGGGGGGGAGGTGGATTTTCCTCTCTGTTTTAAGATACAAGGAGTTTGAATCACAGTAATCTTCCAGGGTAACCCAGAGAGGAGAAGCCTGGGAGAGGCAACGGTGAGGGAAAGGGTTTACTTTCCTTGTGTTAAGATCCAGAGGGTCTGGGTCTTGGGGGTCCCCGGGCAAGGTGTTGTGGGGACCAGAGTGTACCAGGCACTGGAATTCCTGGTTGGTGGCAGCACTACAGATTTTAAGCTAGTAATTAAGCTTAGAAGAATTCATGCTGGTACCCATCTTTTGGATGCTAAGGTTCAGAGTGGGGAATTATACCATGACACCTGCCCCCTTCTCCCATGTCCCCAGCCCTGCCCTGTCTCCTCTCCGCCTCCTCCCCTGAGTGCACCACATCCCTGCTCCTTCCCCTCCCTCCCGGAAAGTCCTAAGCGCCACCAAATAGCTGTTAGGTGGTTGGCAGGGGGAAGCACTGGGAGGGAGGGAGGAGGAGGAGGAGCGGGGATGTGGCATACTGTGGGGGCGGGGGGGAGAAGGAGGCCAGGAGGGAGGAGCTTGGCTGCCAGTGGGTACGGAGCACCTGCTAATTTTTCCCTGTGAGTGCTCCGGACCCTGTTCTCTGTAAAGAGTGAGGGAAGCCACCTGAGGCTTCTCATCCCCTACCCCCCGTTCCCTGCTGGGAGTGTGGGAAAGCCACCTGGGACTCCTCTTGCCCCCCATCATTCCCCTCTCAAGTTGACACCAGACCACTGATAACTGCTCAGAGTACAGTTTTTCTACCAGTTATGCACCCACCTTATAATAATTTCATCTAGACCAGGCATAGGCAACCTATGGCACGGGTGCCGAAGGTGGCACACAAGCTGATTTTCAGTGGCACTCACACTGCCCAGGTCCTGGCCACCAGTCTGGGGGGCTCTGTATTTTAATTTAATCTTCAGTGAAGCTTCTTAAACATTTTTAAAACCTTATTTACTTTACAGACAACAATAGTTTAGTTACATATTATACACTTATAGAAAGAGACCTAAAAACGTTAAAATGTATGACTGGCACTCAAAACCTTCAATTAGAGTGAATAAATGAAGATTCGGCACATCGCTTTTGAAAGGTTGCCGGCCCCTGATGTAGACCAACAAATTCGTCCCTGCTGATCAGAACTGAGTCTAACCTGCTGTCCCCTGGTTACTTCCCCCACCATCAGAAAGCAGAAGTTGTCCCTGACATGTTCCCAGCATCTATTGCACATTGGGTGCTGATGCCAACTCCTAGCTGCAGCGCTCCGCTTCCCGCCACCGGTGAGTGTGGGGAGGTTGGGGAAAGGACGCCCCTCACAGTCACCAGCAGCGGGAAGTGGAGCAACATGGCCCCAGCCCACTCTGCTTCCCTTGCCTGGCCCCAGGCATGTCACCCCGGGGGGGGGGGAAGGGGGTAGAGAAAGGTTCCCCCACACACACACACACACACTCACCCGCGATGGAAAGTGGAGTGCTGTGGCTGGGAGCTGGCTGGGGCTGGGCTGTTCTGCTTCCCACTGGTGAGTGCAGGGGTGGGGAGATACCTTCCCACAAACCCTCTCCCCCGAGCAACGGGGCTGGGGCCGGGGCCAGGGCAAGGGAAGCAGAGTGGGCTGCTTCAGGTCCCCACTAATCCCCTGGGCCATGTGGGACCTGTGGGGCCCCTAAAAGTGCCCCCAAATCTCCTGTCTCCCAGACCCTTGGGGAGGAGGTCTAGGGGGCTGCGTAGGGCACCCAATGGCTAGGGACAGCCCTGGGAGCAAGGACTCAGATTCTTCTGCTATTCAATTCCAGCGGGGTGGGGCGTAAAAGGAAAGTTCCCCAAAATAGCAGGACCCTTCTGCTTATCTCTGTGCAGGGGTCAGCACC
The DNA here is from genome assembly GCF_025201925.1 of Gopherus flavomarginatus. NCBI lineage: Eukaryota > Metazoa > Chordata > Testudines > Testudinidae > Gopherus > Gopherus flavomarginatus. Next base: position 7,730,308 of record NC_066628.1, on the reverse strand, counting down.
ATCATGGTGCACGACAGTCACTTGACATTACTGGGCTCAGTGACAGACATTGGCGGCGGGCAGGAGGGAGCTCTGAGCTGAGGCGGGGGTTGGGGTGTGGGAGAGGGTACAGGCTCTGGGCTAGGAGTGCGGGTTCTAGGGTGGGGCCAGAAATGAGAAGTTCAGGGTGCAGGATGGGGCTATGGGCTGCAGCAGGGGAGTTAGATGTGGGGAGGGTGAGGGATCTGGTGGAGGTGCAGGCTGTTGTGTGGGGCTGGGGATGAGAGATTTCGGGTGGAGGAGGGAGCTCCAGGCTGGGGCTGAAGGGTTCAGAGTGCAGAAAGCAGCTCAGGGCTGGGACAGGAGATTGTGGCATGTGAGGGCTCCAGCTGGGGGTTCAGGCTCTGGGGTGGGGCTGTGGATGAGGGGTTTAACGTGCTGTAGGAGGGTGCTGGGACTGAGGGTTTCAGAGGGGGATCAGGGCTGGAGCAGGAGGGTCGGGCATGGGGGGGTGAGGGCTCTGGGGTGAGGTTGGGGATGATGGTTTGGGGTGCAGGATGGTGCTCCAGGATGGGACCAAGAGGTTTGGAGGGCGGGAGGGGGATCGGGGCTGGGGCAGGAGGGTGGGGCACAGGAGGTGTGTTCAGGCTCCATGCAGTGCTTACCTCAAACAGCTCCTGGAAGCGGCAGCATGACCCCCCTCTGGCTCCTACTTGACCTGCCCTGTCCTCAGGTGCCCCACCCCCCACAGCTCCCATTTGCCGTGGTTCCCAGCCAAGGGGCTCAGAGCCACAGAGTCAGCGCTCAGGGAGGGGGAACGGAGGCGGCGTGCGGAGCCGCCTGGCCCTGCCTCTGCAAGCAACAGCAGGGACAGGGAGCCGCTCGTGGAGAGCGGCCCCCATGGACATCATGATTCTTACCGTGTACAGACACGTTGCTGAGCCCAGCCGACGTGCACATCTCCTGGTGTTTGGTAAAAGGAATTATTTTAGGGAAAAGTGTCAGAACGGCCACCAGCGAGAGTTGCTGGCCACACTCTGAGGCCACCAAAATTTTAGTCATGAGACCCCCTGGGCTAGATGATGGTGATGGGCCCTTTCTGATCCTAAAGCCTGGGAGTGGAACAGGAGCCGGAGCCAGAGATGCTGCAGCGCGACCCCTGCAGCGCTAGGACCCAGGAGCAGCCGGGAGGCGGCGGTGGGGCAGCAAGCGCTGGGCTCCGGCCCGGCAGCAGGAAGTGACTCGCAGCCGCTGCGGTGACTCTGGCTCCCAGGCTCCTGGCGAGATCCCCGAGCCCCGGCGGCTGGTGCTGGGAGCCCGGAGCCCTGGCTGCAGCCGGGAGAGGGGAATCTCCAGCAGGGCCCTTCCCGCTGCTCCCCAGGAGCCTCTCCCAGGGCAGAGCCCCCAGCCCGGCCCGGCCGCTGCCCCGGGGGGCCCCGCTCGGAGGGAAGGTGAGAGAGACCCGCCCCCCCACGGCACCCCCGGGCTGCAGGGGGAGGTTTGGCCCCAGGTTGCTCCGAGCGGAGCTGGCTGCGATTCCCGCCCGGGGCCCGGGAAAGCTGCCGCCGAGGGTGACCAGATGTCCTGATTTTATAGGGACGGTCCCAATTTTTTTTTAAACAGGCTCCTATTACTCCCTCCCCTTCCTGGTTTTTCACACTTGCTCTCTGGTCACCCTACTGCCGCCAGCCCCCGCCCTGCCGAACAGGCCCATTGGGGGGAGGGAAATTCCTGCATTTCTGAACCAGGAACCTCCCCGCCCCCACAGGGCTGGGATAACTGACCAGGCTCCCAGTGCTGGAGCCTGACCCCACTGGCCAGAGGCTGCTGTGAAATACACAGGGAAGCTGTCGGGATTCCTGTCCCTGTCCCTGGCTCAGAGCTCTGCTTCCCGCATCAGCCTGTGGCTGGCAGGTGTGTGGGAAATGAGAAGACCCTGCCCTGCTCCGTGTGCTGGGGGGACACGGAGCTCCCACCTTCTCCCACCCCCTGAAGCCTCCTGGCTGCTCTGAGCAGTAGGGGTCTGAGTTTGTTACTGTCGCCCTCCCAGAGCTTGAGGTTCTTTTCCTTTTCCTGTGACTAGCAGGATTGTGGCTGGAGCAGCAGGTGCTGAGTGAGGGACTCTTGTTGTTTCAGATGCCGGTGACCTTCGAGGAGGTGGCTGTGTATTTCACCCAGGGGCAGGGGTCTCTGCTGGACCCCGCTCAGAGAGCCCTCTACAGGGACATCATGCTGGAGAACTACGAGACGGTGACCTCGCTGGGTAAGGGATTCCCATCCCCTCAGCTATTCTAAGCCCAGGGGTTTGCATGTCTGACTCTGCTCAGTTGGATTAGGAAGGAGTGGGGTCACATAGTGCTGTGTCTCTCAACCAGGGGCCCCTGTGGGGCTGCAATCAGGTTTCAGGGGGGCCACCAAGCAGGGCCAGAATGAGATTTGCTGAGGCCCAGGGCACAAATGGAAGCCCCACTGCATGGGGCAGAAGCTAAAGCCTGAGCAACTTAGTTTTATGGCTCCCCATGTTGTGTGAGACCCTGGGGAATTGCCCTGCTCACTACCCCCTAATGCAAGCTCCGGCTTTTATACACAAAAAACAGTTGATGTGGCAGAGATGGGCCCTGGCGTTTTTATACCATGTTGGTGGGGGGTGTGGGAGGGGCTCAGACAGAAAAAGTTGAGAACCCCTGGTGCAGTCCACAGCTCCACCGTGAGAGAGACTTGCATCTCCACACCTCCTTTGAGGGAACGGTCAGAAACCTAACAGGTTAATTCATCCCCGTCTCTCCAGCTGTCAAGGGGCCAGAAGCTGGGGATTGCCCTGCCTGTGTTATTTCTCCTTCACACTCTGATCACTGGCCCTCTTGGGACTAGCTCCACCCCTGGGGAGGCTCTCAGTGCTGCAGGCTCAGGGCTGCTGGGACAGGTTGTACAGTGGGGGTGCTGAGATCCATTGAACCAAACAGTAAACCCTGGATCTAATGGAAACCACTTCAAACCAGGAGGTGTGGCAGCTTTCTTAGCACAGTTAGTTCCAGCACCTACGTGCTGGTTTGGAAATAGGCTGGAGTTAAACACCAAAGCTGCACGTGCCAGAAAGTCCCCCAGACGCATCTATCCTGAGGCTTCCCAGTGAGGGCGTGACAACACCCCACCCCCACCCCGAGATGTTTGCTGCTCCCAAAGGGTCTGAGTTACCACAGTCGCTTGTAGGGCCAGGTAAAACTCAAGGAACGTTCCCTGTGACAAATACTCTGCAAGACTCTGGACTTTGCCTGATTTAACCCTTGTGCAGGATTCCCCATTCCCAAACCTGACCTGATCGCCCGGCTGGAACGAGGGGAAGAGCCGTGGGTCTCAGATCTCCAGGCCGATGAGGAAAGGGAGAGTCCGAGAGGCACTTGCACAGGTGAGGAGTCAGGGAAACTGAGACAGAAACATCTCGAGAGTGAAGGAAAAACCTGGGACTCCAAACACGTGCTGTGAGCGAGGACTCAGTTCTGCCCCATCTCAACCAGGTCAGGCCCGCAGTCAGCCGGTGTCGTATCATTAAGGCAAATATCAGTCACGGCTTCCCACCCATCCTGTTAGCTGTTGGGACTTTCCTTCCCTGGGAGTGTTTGGGTGGGATGTGGAGGCAGAATCCAGTGTCTCCATCTCCCCAACAGTCACTGTGTTGTGTTTTCCCTCTTTGCTATTTCCCTTTCTGTCTTTTCTCCCCGGCACAGGCAGTGACTCCTGTGTGGATTCTCTCTCTCCCAGCAGGTGATAGGACAGTGAGTGAGAACAAGGAGGAGAATCAGCAGCAGGAAGGTCCTGAGGAAGTGGAACCGCAGGAGACATTTTTGAGAGCTGAAGGGAATTTTTCCCAGTACTTGGAACAAGGAAGTGCCTGGGGAGATCGACACAGATCAGAGATGCAGCTGGGAAACTATCCTGGGAAGAAACTGGATGAATCTATTCAACGCGGTGGAAAATGCAAGAATCCCAAGAAAACCACAGTCCAGCAGACAAGTCCCAATGAAGAAAAACCCTACAAATGCCTTGATTGTGGGAAAAGTTTCCGTGTCAGTACGTTCCTTATTAGACATTGGAGAACCCACACAGGAGAGAAGTCCTATCAATGCATAGACTGTGGGAGAAGCTTCGGTGAGAAGTCAAGCTTTATTGTGCACCAGAGACTGCACACAGGAGAGAGACCATATAAGTGCCTTCAGTGTGGGAGAAGTTTCAGTCAGAGTTCAAACCTTACTGTACATCAGATAACCCACACAGGAGAGAGACCTTATAAATGCCAGGAGTGTGGGAAAAGTTTTTTGGAAAGTTCATCCCTTATTAAACATAGACGAATCCACACGGGAGACAAACCCTACAAATGCCTCGAGTGTGGAAAAAGTTTTATTCAGAAGTCAAATCTTACTATACACCAGAGAGTTCACACAAGAGAGAGACCCTTTAAATGCCTTACGTGTGGGAAAAGTTTCATTCAGCACTCAATGTTTATTAAGCATCAGAGAATCCACACTGGTGACAAACCCTATAAATGCCTCGACTGTGGGAAAAGTTTTGTTGTCAGAACAAAACTTACTAGACATCAGGCAATCCACACAGGAGAGAGACCCTTTAAATGTCTCGAGTGTGGAAGAATGTTTATTCAGAAGTCAAATCTTACTATCCACCAGAGAGTTCACACAAGAGAGAGACCCTTTTAAATGCATTAGTTGTGGAAGTTTCATTCAGCACTCAATGTTTTTAAGCATCAGAGAATCCACACTGGTGAC